>NC_050443.1:163376557-163561554 GCF_903995425.1 Onychomys torridus
TGTGCTTTTTTAAAGTATTTTTATTTATCCTTGAGAATTTGATATACTTATATAATGTATTTTTTATCATATTCACGCCCCATTATCCTCTCTTGCTCCTCTCCCACTCCAGCTGCCCCTCCCGTTCCCAGCTAGCCCACTTCCACTCTCATGGTCTTGTGTGTGTGTGACCCAGTGAGTTTAATGAGGACTTTTTACAGGAGCCTGGGTGACAGTTGTCTATAGGAACATGGACAATTTAGCAGTGTCTAAAACCACTAAGAAAAAGTCTTTCGCTCTCCCTCAGCAACTATTAATTGACCATAGATTCTCAAGGAGGGGCAGGGCTTCATGAGGTCCTCCCTGCTCCACGATGAAATCTTGCAGTCTTTCGAAGGTCTTCTCCAGATAATCACAGCTACTGATAGTTCAAGACCTCGCTGTCATGTTGGGAAGGTGCAGCACTCAGCTCCTCCCATCCTCCAACTCTCTCATCCTTCTCCAACTCTCACATCCTTCCCAGCCTCTCTTCGGCCGTCTTCCTGATGGTCTTGGGGAGTCAGCCTTTTAAATAATAACTTAAAAAGTAATCATATGGGGGCTGGAGAGGTGGCTCAGCAATTAAGAGCACTGGCTGCTCTTTCAGAGGTCCTGAGTTCAATTCCCAGCCATCTATAATGAGACCTAATGTCCTCTTCTGGCATACAGATGTACATGGAGATAGAGCACAATATACATAAGAAAATCTTTAAAAATTAAAACAATAGGGGTTGGGGATTTAGCTCAGTGGTAGAGCGCTTGCCTAGCAAGCACAAGGTCCTGGGTTCGGTTCACAGCTCTGAAAAAAAAAAAAAAAAAAAGACAAAAATTAAAACAACAATAATAATAGGTCATAAGCATATGTTCATCTAGTGATAATTCTTAGGGTTTTTTTTTTTTTAAGATTTACTTATTTTAATTTTATGAGTGTTTTGTCTGCATGTGTGTAAGCACATGAATGGTGTGTGGTACCCTTTGAGGCCAGAAGAGAGTGTCTGGGTCTCTGAAACTGGAGTTAGAGACAGTTGTGAGTCACCATGTGGATGCTGGGAACCAAACTCAGGTCTTCCACAAGAGTAATAAATGCTCTGAACTACTGAGCCATCTCTCTGCCCTTCTGGGTTGTTGCTGTTTCTTTGTTTGATTGAAGTATTTTTTTCCTCCGGTGTAAGTGTCCCAGTTTCTCCAATGAGATCTCAAAGTGGAATGATTGGACATTCCTGTTATTAATAACATGTTTTCCCCCTCAAATGTGACCCAGTCTGAAGTTTTAAATTTTATGATCACTCTAATGTAGATGAATTTCTAAATGGTCTTATTAAATAAAAAACATGGAGCCAAATATAGGGGTGAAAGCCTTAGAGAGATCAGGGAAATAGGTAAGTAAAGCCACCAGCCAACCTCACTTCACCAACTCTGCAGCTTCCAAATGCGAGCTACTTCCTGTTTACCCATGCCTTTATTGCCTTGCTTTTCTGCCCTCTCATTGGCTATCTTAGCCCAGCTACCTCACTTTCTTGTCACTGTCTGTCTGTACAGACATCCAGTCTCTATGGTTGGTACTGGGATTAAAGCGTGTGTCACCATGCTTGGCTCTCTTCCCTAGTATGTGGCTTTGAACACACAGAGACCCTGCCAGCTAAGTGATTGGATTCAGGGCATGTGCTGCCTGACTTCTTGTTTACTTAAAATGGCTGGCCTTTTCTGCTGATCTCCAGGCAAGCTTTATTAAAGCACAAATAAAATTTCACCACATTTCAGCACAAATAAAATATCACCACATTCTAATCATAAAAGAATGTTTAGACTCCTTACTATTGGGAGTTTCCCACCCTTGCTCTTAAAAGGGGATTTCAGGGCCTGGAAAGACAGTTCAATAGACAGGAGAATGCACGCTGCTCTTCCAGAGGACCTGGGTTCGATTCCTAGCACCCATATTGCTACCCACAACTGTTTCTCTAGTTTCAGGCTATCAGATACCCTATTCTGGCCTCCCAGGGCACCAGCTATACACATAGTACACAGACATATATACAGACAAAACACTTATTCACATAAAATAAAAATAATTTTTTGGGGGGTTTTCAAGACAATATTTCTCTGTGTAGTCCTGGCTATCCTAGAACTCACTCTGTAGACCAGGTTGGCCTTGAACTCAGAGATCCTCCTGCTTCTGCCTTCCTAGTACTGAGATTAAGGCATATGATGCCCTGCCTGGCTAAAAAGTAATAATTTTTAAAAAGAGGGTTGTTTTTTAGTTCTGAACATAGCAAAATATGGGGCAGTGGGACCACTAGCATTTGCTATTTCAGGACTCCTGCTCTACTGAGGCAGTCTGGGAGTCAACATGCCCCAGGCAGTGCCACACAACTGACTCTTGATGAACACATCTTGAATAAACTCAGTCTTTTCCCTATGACCCATCCCTAAACCCCAGCTTCAGCTCTACACAGGCACCTCTGCTCTCCATCTGCCTGCATGGCTCCACATCCACCCTCCCCGCATGTCGTTTGTTCATGTAGAATCATTGCTCCAGCTTGTCGAGATCATTTCAAACCTAAGTCCTGTCATCCAGTCCATCAGATCCTGCTCTTCTTGGTGTCATCTGAAAGCGTGATGAACTGGACACCTACATCTTCATCTGAGTCTCTGAGAGAGAAACATCACAGCCAGAGCTGAGTCCCTGGCTCAAAGAGTTCCTTCAGCAAAAAATAAAACACATGGTCATCCCTCTGTGGGTTAGGTAAAATCCTCTAGACAGGGCTATCATGCAGCCACACTTCCCACATACAGGACAACATGACAAACTGCCTTGTTGAAAGCAAAACAGACACAAACGGAAGACCCAAAGCCTTCACCCACTATTGACTTATTCATCCATTCTCCTCATCAACAACAGAATCTGATATTTCTTCCTTTGGTGTTTATTAATGGAGGATGCATTATGGCTTCTGCCAATCACTCTCTCCTTGTCAAGCATATCTGGGGTGATTTGAACTTCTTATCCATTTGCCTCCACCTCTGTCATGCTGGGATTACAGGTGTGTGCCACCACACCTAGTTTAAGGAGTAAACAAAGGACTCCCTGCATGCCGGCCAAGCACTCTACCTACCAACTGAGGCTACAACTCAAGCCCCATACCTGTTCCTGACAGCCTACCAAATCTATTGGAAGGGTAGTTTGGGATTCTTCCTGCACACCACTGTGTTCAGAATATCAAGTTGAGATTAGAGGATGCCCATATTGTGCCTACTTTCCAATAAATAATCATTTCTAGAACTCTTCCAGGAATCAATATCTTGACAATCTTTAAATTCCAGATCCTAGGCTCATATTGTGGGATGTCTTTCTGTATGCTGTTAATATGTGTTGCTCTGATTGGTTAATATATAAGCTGCTTTGGCCTGTGGCAAGGCATTTTAGAGGCAGGTGGGAAATCCAAGGAGAGAGACAGGAAAGAGAAAGGCAGAGTCTGAAGAGAAGAGAGCCGCCACCAAAAGAACAAGATGCCAGCAGACCAGTAAAGCCACAGAACATGTGGCAAAACATAGATTAATAGAAATGGATTAATTTAAGATGATAGAGCTAGCTAGCAAGAAACTTAAGCCATAGGCCATACAGTTTGTAATTAATATTAAGCCTCTGAATGATTATTTTATAAGCAGATGAGGGACTGCTGGGCCAGGAGGGACCAGAGAAACTTCTGACTACAGGCTCATATATTAGAATTTGCATCTCCAAAGGCTGGTTGAAGATTTGGACCCCAGAGAGTGGTGCTCTTGGGAGGTGGTAGGAATTTGAGTAGTGGAATCAAGTGACCATGAACCGTGAGCTAAAACTTTGCTCCGGTTCACTTGATTTTTCCCAGGTAATATATCACAGTAATGAAAAGCCAGCACTGTTTTTGCTGGATGATGACTGCTCCATAGGATCCTCCCATTGTGTGATGACTGCTCCACAGGATCCTCCCATTGTGTGATGACTCCACAGGATCCTCCCATTGTGTGATGACT
Organism: Onychomys torridus; assembly: GCF_903995425.1. Classification (NCBI taxonomy): domain Eukaryota; kingdom Metazoa; phylum Chordata; class Mammalia; order Rodentia; family Cricetidae; genus Onychomys; species Onychomys torridus. The sequence continues at coordinate 163,380,590 of NC_050443.1, forward strand.
CCACAGGATCCTCCCATTGTGTGATGACTCCACAGGATCCTCCCATTGTGTGATGACTCCACAGGATCCTCCCATTGTGTGATGACTGCTCCACAGGATCCTCCCATTGTGTGATGACTCCACAGGATCCTCCCATTGTGTGATGACTGCTCCACAGGATCCTCCCATTGTGTGATGATTCCACAGGATCCTCCCATTGTGTGATGACTCCACAGGATCCTTCCATTGTGTGATGATTCCACAGGATCCTCCCATTGTGTGATGACTCCACAGGATCCTCCCATTGTGTGATGACTGCTCCACAGGATCCTCCCATTGTGTGATGACTCCACAGGATCCTCCCATTGTGTGATGACTCCACAGGATCCTTCCATTGTGTGATGACTCCACAGGATCTTCCCATTGTGTGATGACTGCTCCACAGGATCCTTCCATTGTGTGATGACTACTTCATAGGAATCTTCCCATCCTCCATGAGTCCCCAAAGATCTCTCTCAGCAGAGTCTCAGTGTCATATGTCTGGACTTACTAATTATGGTTTTCCCCTAATACTTCTGATTTGAAACCACTCACCTTACACTATGGAAACATAAAGAAAAATTAGAGGACTCTGTCTTGGTTAATCCTACATCATAACCTTCTCCCTTAGCGGTCCCAGACATTAAATGAATATATACTATATTTAGTCAGATTAGTAACATATAAATACATTCTCAACAAAATGCAAATATTAGAGATTAATCTAAAGTTCTCATTGACCACCCATTCTAGTCCATTCTTTATTTTGTTAGTTTGCCATATATTCTTCCAGAGGTCTGCATTTATGCACATGTACCCATATAGCTTGCTTTTTATGTTTAGACTATATAGGAAAATCCATAATACTTCCCTCCAACAACTCTAGGGTTTTAAAACCCCAACTTTATATAACATGTGTATAGCACAACATTTTCCAACCATTTATATAGAAAAAGTAGACACAGTATGTGTGTCCACTAATCTCAGTTTGATATTCCAAACACAGTGGTGTGCAGAAAGAATCCCAAGCTACCTTTCCAATAGATTTGGTAGGGTGTCAGGAACACCTGTGGGGCTTAGGTCACAGCTCAGTTGGTAGAGTTCTTGCCCAGCATGCAGGAAGTCCTATGTTCACTGCTTAAACTAGGTGTGGTGGCACACACCTGTAATCCAGCATGCCAGAAGCAGAGGCAAAAAGAACCGGTAGTACAAAATCATCCTCAGCTGTATAGCAAGGCTGAGGCCAGTTTGAGTTATGTGAGACCCTGCCTCAAAATCATAACAGAAAAGAATCACCTCTGGTCAGTGGTGGCGTACACCAGAACTCGGGAGGCAGAGGCAGGTGGATCTCTGAGTTCCAGGCCAACCTGGTCTACAGAATGAGTTCCACAGACAAGTAGATAGATGACCATGGAGTGTGGCCAATACCAAGGCCCTACTGCTACCAACCATATTCACTGTTTGGTACCCAGGAAACTTGTGTTAAACACTTTACATCCTAACAAAAGACTTTTTGTACTGGGGCCAGTGAGGTGGCTCATGGGTAAAGGCACCTGACAACCTAAGTTTGATTCCCAGAATCCACATGGTGGAAAGAGATAACTGACTCTCACAAGTTGCCTTCTGACCTCCACATGGGCATACAACGTAGTACATGAGCACATGTGCACTCACACGAGCATACACACACATACACAAACAACACACACACACACACACACACACACACACACACACACACAAAGAAGCTGATACTTATTTACAGGTCTTGTTCTGGGATTTAGTTATGTTTCAAGAAGTCAGCTGACACACAGCCTGTTAACATTCTTCCCATTAGAAGTCATGGAAAATAGGCTCCCAGTTAGTATCTGCACACAGAACATCAATTTGGAGAAATGGATTTAAAGAAGGGAACGTCTACACATCAATAGTCAATTGATGAAACAAAATGTGGCATAAACATACATTGCTCAGTCACAGAAGGGAAGGATTCTCTGATACACACCTCTACAGAGATGAACCTTGATGGCCCTGGGTGCAAAAGACAAATATGTGAGTCCATGTCTACAAAGTTCCCAGAGCACAGAGATTCATAAAGACAAAAAGTAGATTAGGGGTCGTCAGGTGCTGGCAGGAGGGAGAGCTGGAGTGATAATTGTTTATTAGGGGTAATTTAAATATTTTAAATAGATAGTGGTGGTAGTTTTACAACACAGTTGAACAATCAATGCACACTTAAAAATTACTAAAACAAGGGCTGGAGAGATAGCTCAGTGGTTAAGAGCACTGGATGCTCCTTCCAGAGGACCCAGGTTAGAATCCCAGATTTCCAGCACCCACATGGTGGCTCACAACCATCTGTAACTAGTGTCACAGGATCTGACACCTTCTTCTGGTCTCCAAGGGCACCAGCGTGTGTGTGTGTGTGTGTGTGTGTGTGTGTGTGTGTGTGTGTGTGTATGTGTGTGGTTTTAAAGACTAAAATGGTGCATTTCTTCTCTTTTTCTACCACAATGAGACAATGAAAGGGAAGCTATTTAAAAATTATTTTTAGGGCTGGAGCGATGGCTCATAGGTTAAGAGCACTGACTGCTCTTCCAAAGGACCCGGGTTCAGTTCTCAGCACCAGCACCCATGTAGTAGGTCACAAATGTCTGTAACTCCAGTTCTAGGGTACCCAACACCCTCACACAGACATACATACACTAATGTGCATAAAATAAAAATAATAAATTTAAAAAATTATTTTTAGCACCGAGATTCTGTAAATAAGGAAGAATTCAGAATTATCTTATTAAAAAATTTCAGCATGGTGGTGATGCCACACATCTTTAATCCCAGCACTCTATAGGCAGAGACAGGCAAATCTCTGAGTTCAAGGCTAGCCTGGTCCAATGTTGTGGGATGTTTGTACACTGTGTGAAAATGTATTGTTGTGATTGGTGTAATAAAAATCTGAATGGCCAATAGCTAGGCAGGAGTTACGGGTGAGACTTCCAGGCAGGGAGAGAGAGAGGAAGTAGGGGATGAATCTAGGTATGTATGAGAGAGACGCCCACAAGACATAGAAAAAGTCAGATATACAAAATGAAAAAAATGGCAAAAAGCCATGAGGCAAAACACAGATTAATATAAATGGGTTAATTTAAGTTGTAAGAGCTAATGGTACAAGACTAAGCTAAGGTTGAGCTTTTGTAATTAATAATAAGTCTTCATGTCGTTATTTGGGAGCTGGTTGGTGAGACAGACAAAGACTCATTACATATGGCGTCCAATGTGGAGGCACATGTTTCAACACAGGACGTGAGAGAACTTTAAAAAAAAAAAAAAAAAAAAGTTCAGGCTGGAGAGATGGCACTGACTGCTTTTCCAGAGGTCCTGAGTTCAATCTCCAGCAACCACATGGTGGCTCATAATCATCTGTAATGAGATCTGGTGCCCTCTTCTGGCCTGCAGTCATACATGCTGTACACACAATAAATAAATAAATCTTTTTTTAAAAGAAGCTCTAAAAACGCAAACAGACACAGCTTCCTAGTCGTGCACTTTCTCAGGCAGGTTGTAGCTTACAGAGGAATGGCTCCCAACCATTGTCTCCAGGCTTGAGCCAGCCAGCACCTTGTGTAGAGCTTTGGCAGGATTAAGGCTTGCCTCACACAGTCAGAAAACACTGCAGGTACTTAGTAAAGCCAGGTCTGGACACAGAAAACCTCTAAAAAGGTACAGTACATTTAAAAATGTACTTAGATGCTGAGAAAAGAAAAGAAAATGGGTATAGACAGTCATAGAAAAAAGTTTAAAAATAATAGTCTTTAAAGAAAGAGTAAAGTAATATTTTTTAAAGCCGCATAAAGATGGGAAATACACAGGGTGTCTGGATCCTGTATGGTACTTTGCTGACTTTCGGTTTTTAAATGTCAATGAAAAAAAGAAATAGCTGCTGAGAGACAATGGATTAAACCAACCTATATATTTTAAGAATGTCTTAACTTCAAAATGGAAGTCAGAAAATATGCTGCATTGGGGAAGAGATTATGCCTTTGTTTCCACAGGAAACAAACAGTTATGGTTCTATTCAAATGAATAAAGATCAGATTTGATCAAGGGAAATCTGATGATCTTGGCTGCAAACATGAGGGAAAAAGCCAAGAAAGACTACAAGACAGGTGAGGTATAGACTGATCCCCCTGACATGGGAATAGCTCTGAGACTGGATAAGACATGATAAAGCTTGTTGGCTACAGAGTCCTCATGACAGGGTCTCTGATGGAGTTGAAAACAAGGTAGCTATAATTACCACTTTTTCTGTTACCAAATTCAGAAAAGAAACTTACATAAGAGATGTAAAGTTGGCCAGGTGTTGGTGGTGCACACCTTTAATCCCAGCATTCAGGAGACAGAGGCAGGTGGATCCCTGTGAGTTCAAGGCCAGTCTACAAAGTGAGTTCTGGGACAGCCAGGGCTGTTACACAGAGAAACCTTGTCTCAAAAAAAGGGGGGCCTGTAGAGATGGCTCAGCGTTTAAGAGCACTGGCTGTTCTTCCAGAGGTCCTGAGTTCAATTCCCAGCAACCACATGGTGGCTCCAAACTATCTGTTATGAGATCTGGCGCCCTCTTCTGGTATGTAGGCAGAACACTGTATACATAATAAATAAATCTTTAGAGAGAGAGAGAGTTTATAAGGCTGAGAAATATAAAAGCTTAAGTTGTTTCTCTAAGAGAATGATTTGATGTCTAAAAAGATAGTTTAGGGTTGGTAATACACGTTATGATAAAAAGTAAATCAAGTACAAAATTTGGACTCATCAAGATAGGGTAGACAGTGGAATATTTTCTTTAAATTTGCCAAATACAGATAGACTGGACTTTGTGAATGTATTTCTTGCTTGATAATTGTTCTTATTATATGTAATTTTACATTAGGATTAAAACCTTTCCTGTTTATTCAGACAAAGGGGGTGTTGTTGGGTTTTTTACTCTTTGCTCTTTTGGGGATCCTACCACCCAGCTTCTAGATAAGTCACACGTAGAGCATTATTCTTACTTATAAATGCCCAACCTCAACCTGGTTTGTTTCTAGCCAGATTTTCTTAACTTAAATTAGCCCATCTGCCTTTTGCCTCTGGGCTTTTACCTTTCTCTATTCCTGTATATCTTTCATTATTTCTTATACCGTGGCTGACTATGTGGCTGGCTAGCTGTGTGGCTGGCCCTTTCTTTTCTTGCTCTCTGATCCCTTCTTCCTTCCTTCCTAATATTCTACTCCTTCTATTTATTCTCTCTGCCTGCCAGTCCCACCTATTTCTCTCTCTCCTGCCTTGCTTGCTATTGGCCACTCAGCTCTTTATTAGACCAATCAGGTGTTTTAGGCAGGCAAACTAACACAGCTTCACAGAGTTAAGCAAATGCAACAGGAAAGAATGCAACACATCTTTGTATCATTAAACAAATATTCCACAGCATGAACAAATGTAACACATCTTAAATAATATTCTACAACAGGGGGAAATGTGTAATATTTCTACACTGTGTGGAAATGTATTGCTGTGATTGGTGTAATAAAGAGCTGAATGGCCAATAGCTAGGTAGGAGGTATAGGTGGGACCTCTGGGCAGAGAGAGAGAGAGTAAGCAGGAGATGAATCTAGATGTGAGACATCAACAAGACATGGAGGGGGGTGAACATACAGAATAAAAGAAGGTAAAAAGCCACAATGTAAAATGTAGATTAATATAAATTGGTTTATTTAAGTTATAAGAGCTAGTTAGGAACACACCTAAGCTAAGGCTGAGCTTTCATAATTAATAAGTCTCCATGTCATTATTTCAGAGATGAATGGTGGGACAAAGACTCACTAAAGTCTACAGAGTAATTTCCAGGACAGCCAGGGCTACACAGAGAACCCCTGTCTAAATAATTTTTTTAATTAATTTCCTTGAGAAGAGTATGCATAGATCATATACACATTTATGTGCACGCGCACGCGCGCGCGCACACACACACACACACACACACACACACACACACGTCTATCCCACCATTTGTTTCTCTCACTCAGCAGCACACTTGGCGAGCTCTCTGTTTGGTCCTCCTGCTTTGGGACTGCCGTGGAATTCTCACCAGGGCAGGCACACTCGGAGTCTGAAAAGCCACCCTCACCAGGCAACATTAGCAGCCTCAGCTCCTTTGAAGCAGAGTCATTTGGCAGTCAGGGTCCCCCATCTTGGTCACTCGTCACTCCTCTCATGGTAAATTTAAAGCCTCAGGTACTCTGGCCTCAGAAAACTTCTCAAGCAGCCACAGTGGTCCCAGAGACATCCTTCCATTCCTTTCTTGTATGCAGACATGTAGATTCAGGAATAGTCTTTACATTATTGCTTATAAGAGGAGAAAGCACAAGTGTCCACCAACCAAATATTATTCAGTCCTCACAGGAAACTATTATGTATCACTAGTCATTTTTACTACAGAACTACATGAAAAACTTTCCACAATATGTTATTAAGTGAGAAATAAAGCTTCCAAAACCATGTGTATTAAAAAATTCTATTTTTATAAAAATAAAATGTTGATTATGTGTGCATAAAAACTAAAGCCTAGAAGACTTCATACCAAAATATTAAAAGTGACAATACAGGGATTATAGATAGTGTTTTAATTTGAATATGTGAATCTGCCAGATTTTCCTCCATTATCATTCATATTTATGTTTAGGGAGGGAAAAACACTTCCTTTAAAACAGTAGTTCTAGCCAGATGATGGTGGCACACAACTCTAATCTCAACACAGAAGAGCCAGAGGTAAGCCAATCACTAAGTTCAAGGCCAGCCTGGTCTACAGACTGGGTTCCAGAACAGTAAAAACAACAACAACAAAGTGGTTCTTGGGGGCTGGAGAGAGGGCTCAGAGGTTAAGAGCACTGATTACTCTTCCAGAGGTTCTGAGTTCAATTCCCAGCAACCACATGGTGGCTCACAACCATCCATAATTCAATCCAGCGCCCTCTTCTGGCCTGTAAGCATACATGCAGACAGAATACTGTGTACATAATTAATAAATAAATATTTTTAAAAATCCTCCATTTCTTCTAAAAAAAAAAAAAAAAGTGGTTCTTAACCTGTGGGACACAAACCTTTCAAGGATCAAATGACCCTTTCACAGGGATTGCATATCAGATAGTTATATTAAAATTCATAACAGTAGCAAAATTGTGAAAAACAGTTATGGTTGGAGGTCACCACAACACAAGGAACTGTGTTAAAGGGTCACAGCATCAGGAAGGTTGAGACTCCCTGGTGTAAAAAGTTAAGGTTGACCCAAGCGGACAGAGCTCTCTCAAAGCACAGGTAACACTCCATTTCTTACAGCTCCTCCCTTTCTCCCTGAGAGTTTCCATGGCCACCATAAGGAAGAGGGAGTGGGGGTGTGGGTGGGGTGCTGCCATTTACAGGCCCAGGGTCGAGCCAGTGTTGAGGGCTTCTCCATCATCAAATCCCATATTTACAACAACTAAGAGGGCCGGTTTCATGTTACCATCCTATTTTACAGATGGAGAAACACACACAAAAAATCACTTCCTGGCAGGTAGTGGTGGTGCAGGTCTTTAATCTCAGTACTCTGGGAGGTGGAGGCTCTGTGAGTTTGAGGCCAGCCTGGTCTACAGATCGAGTTCCAGGATGGCCAACACTGTTACACACAGAAAACCTATCTCGAAAAACCAATAATAATAATAACTTCCAATCACTTTGCTAATGAATAACTAAAACAAAATTCAAATGTCATTATGCCTGATGTCAAAGCTCAGATTCATACTCTTTCTAGAAATGCTATAGCTCTTACTTTAAAAGTTTCCGGGGGGGGGGGGGGGCTGGGGGGGGGAGCTGGGCGTTGGTGGTGCACACTTTTAATCCCAGCACTCGGGAGGCAGAGCCAGGTGGATCTCTGTGAGTTCAAGGCCAGCCTGGGCTACAGAGTGAGTTCTAGGAAAGGCACAAGCTACAGAGAAACCCTGTCTTGGAAAAAAAAAGTTTCGGGGGTTGGGGATTTAGCTCAGTGGTAGAGCGCTTGCCTAGCAAGCGTAAGGCCCTGGGTTCGGTCCTCAGCTCTGAGGGGAAAAAAAAAGTTTCCTACCAAATCTAGCTGGTGACACATGTATTTAATCCCAGCACTCAAGAGGCAGATTCCTATGGGGGTGGAGGGGGAAGGAAGGGAGGGAGGGAGGGAGGGAGAAGGGAGGGAGGGAGGGAGGGAACAAAGAAAGGAAGCCCACCAAATCTCTTTGTACTACTCCTCCATCCAAAGCCTGGCCTCAAAGCCAGGTGTGATGGCTCATTCTATAATCTCAGCACTCAGGAGACTGAGGCAGGAGGACCACCACATGTTCAAAGACAGCTGGACTACAGAGTAAGTTCCGGAGAGAGACTCTGTCTTGAAAACTAACAAACAAAAAAGGCTAGGCTATAGCTCAATGGTACAGTGCTTACCTAACATGCACAAGACCCTAGGTATGGGCTCAGAAGCTAAAAGTTCAGCACCAGGATAGCGGATGGTTACAACACCCCTCAACCCTAGTAGACATATCGCTCGCTCCTCTCTCTCTCTCTCTCTCTCTCTCTCTCTCTCTCTCTCTCTCTCTCTCTCTCTCTCCTTCACAGAATCTTCTATGTCTCAAACAGAGAGCACCTGGGACAGGAGACTCAGCAATGAAGAGGGCAAATATGCCCTTGCCCTCGGTGGGACTCATAACAGCAGGAGCAGGCATGTCTCTGACTCTTTTGTCTGCTCTTGGGACTCTCTTCCTCTTATTGGGTCCCCTTGTCCAGCCTCAGTGTGAGGGCTGTGCCTGGTCTTACCGTACCCTGTTCTGCTGTGTTTGATTGTTGTCTCTTAAAGGCCTGCTATTTTCTGAAGGGAAATGGAAGAGGAGTAGATCTGGGGGAGAGGGGAGCTGGGAGGGATCTGGGAGTAGAGAGAGGGGAAACTGGTCTGGATGTATAGGAGAGAAGAATCTATTTTCAATTTTAAAAAGAAGAAAATGCATCTTTAATGAGTGGGCACCAAACAGAACATTTGTGCATATCAGTGACCAAAGTAGATTTCCAAAAGAAGCGGTAGCCCAGAGGGAGGAAGGTATAGCAAAGGGAGATGGAAGTGGGTTCAAGAGGAAATTTCTACAGCTTTGCATTTTGACTCCATTCTTATTTTTTCCTATTTCTTGTTTCTTAAGATCTTCAGAAGTCACAAACTTGTTAAGTTGCAAAAGATAGTGTTAAAATCTCACAGACATCTTGGAATAATAGGCCATAATTTAAGAGAAGTTTGTTTTAAGTCAATTGCCCCAGTGCACTGTGAGGAAGCCATGGTTTGCCAGGGATTCACAGGAAAAAATGAAGGTAATTTCTGTCACTCATGCACACCAAAGTCTTGGTCCACAAAGAGAGCTAGCTGTTAAAATGCTGGGAAGTAGGCATGAGTAGCTTTGGTGAAGCCCAGAGTGGGCTGGAAAGACAGCTTTCCTGGCTGCTCTTAGAAGGTCCTGCATTTGCACAGCTGTCAGGGCAGAACACAGATGTCCATGAAGATGTGTGGCATCAGCATTGTTTAACAGACCACCCTGTTCTCATTTACAGAGTAGCCAACTTAAATTCAGAAAGGGAAAGGAGTCTGCCTAGTGGCAACAGCAAGTTTCACCACACAAGACAGCTCTCTGCTATATGAATGAATGAATGAATGAATGAATGAGTGGATGAGTGGATGAATGAACATAAATAGGTGAAAGTTCATGGAAAGGCAGCATGAGACTAGAGAGAACCATTCCATCTTCTTGGAGGCTGTCTTACAGTTTCTATTGCAGTGAAGAGACACCATGACCACAACAACTTTTATAAAGGAAAACATTTAGTTGGGGCTGGCTTACAGTTCAGAGGTTTAGTCCATTATCATCATGGCAGGAAGTAAGGGAGCATGCAAGCAGACATGATGCTGGAGAGGGAGCTGAGAGTTCTGCATCTTGATCTGCAGGCAACAGGAAGTGAACTGTGTCCCATACTGGGTGTAGCTTGAGCATAAGAGAACTTCAAAGCCCACCCCACAGTGACACACTTTCTCCAACAAGGCCATACCTACTCCAACAAGGCCACATCTCCTAACAGTGCCACTCCCTATAAACCAAGCATTCAAACACATGAGTCTATGGGAGCCATATCTATTCAAACCACCATAGAGGCATCAAGGGAAAATTCATTAAAGTACAAGACTTCCTATTAACTAGGGCATGGGTCTTCTGCAGTCAATACACAAAAGAGTGTGCCCTCACCACACCCCAAAACCCCTGCCTTTGGTCCATCAGCTCTTCTCTCTGCCTCAAGTTGGGGCAGGAGGCAGGCAGCGAAAAAAGTATTGATCAGTGCTGTGGGATGTCCTGTATGTTGCGAATATATGTTGCTATGATTGATTGATAAATAAAACACTGATTGGCCAGTAGCCAGTCAGGAAGTATAGGCAGGACTAGCAGAGAGAAGAATTGGGGGAAGAGGAAGGCAGAGTCGAGGAGACATTGCCAGCTGCCACAATGAGGAGCAAGATGTAAAGTACTGGTAAGCCACAAGTATAGATTAATAGAAATGGGTTAATTTGAGATAGAAGAACTAGATAACAAGAAGCCTGCCACGGCCATACAGTTTGTAAGCTATCTAAGTCTTTGTGTGTTTACTAGGTTGGGTCTGAGCGGCTGTAGGACTGGCAGGTGAGAGATTTGTCCTGACCGTGGGCCAGGCAGGACTGGAGAAAACTTCAGCTACAGATCAGCTCTTGCCTAACCAAGCCCCTCCTAGAGGACTTCCAAGTTCCTTCCTAGGGACCTCCTCGCAGAAGCCCTTCTGAGCAAGAAAATTATGACTGCCTCCCTCCTGCCCAGTTAGAGATCCAGGCCACTACAGTAGCCCTAGGGAAGCTGGTTAGTTATTCCAAATCATGCTACTAGACAGGAGCTCTGAATCCCCAAGCCTTTTTGCAGAGACGCTTAGCCCGGCATCCTCTTACCCATGCCATGGCTCAGATCCCTCACCCTCACCACTCTCTGATCCGTGGCTCCTAGGACCCCAGGTCCCAGGCTTAGCCCCTCCTCTGAGATTCTCTGTCATTATCTTTGGACAGTGAGGCTTGTGCATCATCATTAATGGGCTAAACAGCGAGGTCAGCAAGGCAGGTAGCAGTAAACGCGCCAATTACGGCCGCACCTCCACCCCAGTGCCTTCGTTCCCAATCCATCTCCTCTCATCACCGGGCGGTGCTGAGCCGGCCCTGCCTTCATTACATCAATCAGGTTAATTCCAACTTAGAGTCCACAGTCTAATCAAAAGGCAGTCGGGGGAAAGGGAAAAGCTGTCCTCTCAAGGAATAGGGTTGACAGCAGGGGCACAGGCCTGGACACCTGACAGCATGGCCTCCAGGGCCATATCTCTTTCAGGGCCTGTTCCCACTAGGCCAGGGCCTCTGTGCCTAAGATTTCTTTGCTTTCTTGATTCCAGGCAAGACTGAGACTCTGTATTCAGAAGGAGACAAGGGAAAATCTCATCCTATCTCTCTGAACAAAGCGAGCCCACCGTCCTGTTTCCCCCCTCTTTCTCATGTACCTCTGGCAAGGTTGTGTACTGAGAACTCTAAGAAATTCATATCGCAGTGGATGTGAGTAATGCATCAGAGTCATGCAAACCTCAACTGGTATAACAGTGCAGAGATGCTCTGTAGGCCACCTCCAGCAAGGCCAACTGCCTGGGGACAGCGAGAAGACAGGGAAGGAGAGAGACAGGGGCCACACAGAGCTTCTTCAGATGTCAACAAAGATCAACAGGGCTTCCTCCATCCACAACTTCTCCATCAGCCCTAACACCCTTTGCTGGCCCCCAGTTCTGCACCCAGGCGTTGCTGAGCAACTTCAAAATCACTGTGTTAGTGTGGAGCCCTGTACAGCTCCGATTTTGTCACCATAATGAAATTCCTGTGGTTAGGCATTATCCATTTATTTATTTATTTATTTACTTACTTACTTACTTACTTACTTACTTACTTACTTACTTACTTCTGAGACATGTTTCTCCCTGTAGCCCTGAGTGTCCTGAAACTCACTCTGTATACCAGGCTGACCTCCAACTTAGAAATCTGCCTGCCTCTGCCTCCTGAGTGTTAGGATTAAAGGCGTGTGCCACCATGCCCAGCTTTTTTTTTTTTTTTTTAAAGATATTTAGTTTAATTAGTTCAGTTGGAGGCTAAAAGTAACGGCAGAACCCTGACCAGGGTTCCCCTAGTTAAAGCCCATCATGGCAGGTACTGTCCCAATGGTGGTAGCACACTGGAGAAGTCACCTGGTAAGACAGGAAGCCAGAATGAAGGGAGGGCCCGCCCTTTTTTATAACAACCCCCCACCTCCGCAGCAAGAACCAACAGAGGGTTCTGGAAAAACTACTTTAATCTCCTCACTAGTCTATTCTGAGGGCAGTGGCCTCAGTAACCTAAGGATGAACCACTGGGTCACGTCTCTTTTGATGGTGTTGTTTGTGACAGCCCTCATGTCACAAGTCCCTTTGAAAGTTCCCACCACCTCTACACTGCTTGCGTGAATGAACCCCTGGGAGTGAAACGACATACAAGCCATCCCCTTCCCCCAGATCTTTCCTGCATCCCCCCAGCCTCAATGAAAAGGAGTCACTTCAGCCACAAACTGGGGTGGAGCAGCTCAGGCGTTTCTCTCCTAAACTTACTTCTCTTCCCTAGTTCAGTAATTTCTTAGCCATGGGACTGGAGAGATGGCTCAGCAGTTAAAAGCTATTGAGACTGCTCTTCCAGAGGACCCGGGTTCTGGTCCCAGCACACAGGGAGCTCACAGCTGTCTATGACTTCAGCTCCAGGGAATCCTATGCCCTCTTCTGACCTGCTTGGGAACCAGGCATTCATATACATAAAATAAAATAAAATTTAATAAATAAATGGATTCCTGCCCAACCAGCTCTAGAACTTTCCTCGGGAACCATGCCAGCCTCATCCTTGGATTCCCGTTTCCTTCATTTCTGCTGCTGTAACAGACACCACATGATCAGTGACTTATAATAACCCTAATTCATTATCTTTCAGTGTGCTGCCAAAAATATAGCTAGGCCTCATGGAGCTCAAACCAGAGTGTCAACAGGGCCAGTCTTCCTGGAAAGTTTTGAGGGAGAACTCATTCTCTGGCTTTTCCCAGTTTCTGGAGGCACCTGCGTTCCTCAGCTCATGGCTCCTTCTCCATCTTCAGAGGCAAAGCAGCATTGGAAGCCTCCGAGACTGACTCTCTGCCCCTTCTTTATAAGGGTTTTGCGCACAGAGTGAAACCCCCCCCCCCACGCTTAGCAGCATTAATTCCTCCAGCTTTGCAAGGCAGTTGCAGGTTCTCAGGACTAGGCTATTAGAAGGCTATCGTTCTGCCTCTCACAAATACTAAATGTGGAATTTATCTCCAAGTGCAGTTAATTCTATACCTTCAAGACAGCCCTCCCTCTGTCCAGACCTTCTATTCTTTACCTAGGGTTGCCTAGATAGTGCAGTCATATGACTACATCTTGCCCTAGCCTGACCCTCTCTGGTTCATTTCTTTTTAAAATGTTTTTAAATTTAAAAAAATAAATAAATAAATAAGGGCCAGTTATAGTGGTACATGCCTTTGACCCCAGCACTTGGGAGGCAGAGACAGGCAAATCTTTGTAAGTTCAAGGCCAGCCTGGTCTATATATGAGTCCCAGGACATCCAGGGCTGAATAGACAGACTCAGTCTAAATAATAATAATAATAATAATAATAATAATAATAATAATAATAATAAATTAAGTGTATATGTGTGTTGGGGAGTGTACATGTGAGCGCAGTGCCCATAGGGGACAGAAGAGAGCATGGGATCTCTTGGAAATAGAGTTACAGCAGTTGTGAGTCACCTGACATAGGTTCAGGTCCTCTGTAAGAGCAAGGCCTGCTCTAAATGACTGAGTCGTTGTTCCAGCCCCTCTAATCTACTTCTTAAGTGTCTGTCTCAGAGTAGCAGGGTCTCTCACTGGTCCTCACAACTCCTTCTCTCAGCCTCCTTCAGGGTCAGTACAACTAGCCCAGGAGAAGACATGCCCAGGCTCTGATAGCAACCTTCACGTGGAGACCTAACTCAGTAGGTGAAGGCCCAGATTCCTGGCCTGTAAAGGGACAGTTCAAGTTCAGCCTGTATGCTTCCTCGGAGGGTCCCTAACAGTTGCACTTCAGTTGTCTGCAGTGGTACTCAGCTTTCTTCTGTTTTGTTCTTTATCCCTGCTCCCTGGAGTCACCTCCCAAATAAACTACCTTTACCCAAGTCCAGATCTCCAGCTCTGGTTTCAGAGACAATCAAACATAGAGTGATTGCTAAAATTTCACCAGTCACCATCCTTCTTGAAGACAGTCACCGGTGCCTGTCACTCGGTTAAAATGCCTTTGATGACCCGTGGCTTTGGCGACCATCCTCAGGCCTTCATGCATGCTGGGAGCATTTCTTGCCAGTGGACACTGATTCGTGGATATCTCCCTGCAAACTAACTCTAGAACTCTGAAAACCGAAGTCAGCGCCCCACTGTGTGAGCTGCTCCGCTTCTCAGATTGTCTCTGCTGCTCCGGTTCCGCAGTATCTTCCCGGGTCCGGTCCCATTTCCTTCTTCCAATCGTGTATCCACAAGTGGCCCAGGCATTTCCTTTGACTTTCACCTTTTTTTCCCAGAGCTGAGGACCGAACCCAGGGCCTTGCGCTTGCTAGGCAAGCGCTCTACCACTGAGCTAAATCCCCAACCCTGACTTTCATCTTTTTGTTTGTTAGTTTTTTGAAACAAGGTCTCAGGTGGTCCAAGCTGGCCTCGAACTTGTTGTGTAGCTAAGGATAACTGTGAACTTCTCGCCCACCTGTTTCTACCTCCCATATACTAGGAATGTGCTGCTACAGCCCTCCCACCTCGCTTTTAATGAAGATTAAAAGTAGGGCTTTGTGTGTACTAAGCAAGCACATTACCAACCATGCTACAACCCCAGCCTCTTTTTCTTTTCTTTTTTTAAAGATTTATTTACTTATTTAATGTGTGTGTGTGTGTGTGTGTGTGTGTGTGTGTGCCTGCATGAGTTTATGTGCACCATGAGCAAGGTACCTGCAGAGGCCAGGAAAGGGCATCAGATTCCCTGGAACTGGGGTTACAAATAGTTATGAACCACCTGATGTGAGTTCTGGGAACAGAACCCAGTCCTCTGCAAAAGCAATAAATGTTTTTAACCACTGAGCCATCTCTCCAACTCCTCCTTTCTTCTTTAGATGTTTTTTAACTTGGAGTGAGTGAGTGAGTGAATGAGTGAGTGAGTGAGTGAGTGAGTGTGTGTGTGTGCGTGCCTGTGGAAGTTGGAGGACAGCTCTCCAGAATTGGCTCTCTCCTTCCTCCATGCGGGTCTGGGGGTTGAACTCAGGTCATCAGGCTTGGTAGCAAATGCTTTTACCCACCGAGCCATCTTTCTGGCCCTTTCTTTTCTTCCTGACCCCCAGAAGTCCACAATCTTCCTTCCTCAGACTCCTCAGAAACACAGACATGTACCACCATGTCTTGCCCCGATACTATTGGGTTTGGGACTCGGTTTGTGTTGGGTTTGGGACTTTGGCTTGTTTGGTTGGTTTTGGCTTTGGTTTGGGCTTTGTTTGCTTTGTTTGCACAGTTAGGGATGGAACCCCGGACCTCATACATGTTAGCACATGCTCCACCACTGAGCTACACGCCCATCTCATTCTTTTTTCTTGATCCACACACACTCCTCTGCTCCTAGGCATGTAGACTTGTTCTCCCAGCTGAACTCCAGCCCTTATTTAGTTGCTCAATGGATGAGGCAACTCTAATGCCTTGGTAACTTAGACTGCATGTGTTCGAGGCTGAGCTGGCCTGCTTTTACTGCAGTGTGCTCCTTTGAGGAACCACTTACTAGCTCACTGACTAGAAACCTCTAACGCGTGTTTCTCCCCTAGCCCCTCCCTCCCGTAGCCCCTCCCCAAATCCTGCTCATCTTACCCAACCTGGTCCTCTTCCCTCTCTGCTCAGGCTGTCATCAATTCTGCCCTGCATCCTAGAGAGAACTTGCCTCAGGCTTGCTTCCCCAATCCCCCTCCACCCAGAAGCCAAAGCCATCTCTATTTCAGTTATTATTGTTGCTTTTTTTTTTTTTTTTTTTTTTTTTTTTGAGAAAAGGTTTCTCTGTGTCACCCTGGCTGTTCTGGAACTCTCTCTGAAGACCAGGCTGGCCTCGAACTCAGAGATCTGCCTGCATCTGCCCTCTGAGTGCTGGGGTTAAAGGTGTGAGCCACCATCACCCAGCTCAAACCCATCTTTCTAACATACATATCTGAGAGTTACTTCCCATTCAAAATCCACATTTTTCAGCACTGTCCATAGCAGTGGTTCTCAACCTGTGGGTCTCGAACCCTTCAAGAGTCATATATCAGATATCCTGCATATGAGATGTTTATATTATGATTCATAACAGTAGCAAAATTACAATTTTGAAGTAGAAACAGAAGTGCTTTTATGGTTGGGGGTCACCACAACATGAAGAACTGTATTAGAATGTCACACCACTAGGAAGGCTTAGAACCACTGCTCTAGAGTCCTTTCTGCCCTCCTGAGATCCCCAGCTGTCATGCTACATATACTGTTGGATCTGGCCATGATGCCTACCCTGTTCCCCATGCCTTTCTCTACTCAGACACTATTATAGTCTTTTAACAATCTCTTCCAAGAGCTCCCGGAATGGTGCCACCAGAGCAATCCACACAGTCTGTGCTACAGCCGTGGTATTATTTCCCAGCCTCCTCTGCTGCACTGTAGCCTTGCACGAAGGGACCCTGTCTCCATCATCTGCCCCGCAGCTCTTCGCCTGGCTCTGGCAGAGGTTCATTCCGTGCTTCCTGAACAAATGAATAATGCCTGTGCAGCTCACACACGGGGTAGCTCTTACCCACGCCATGACACACAAATAGTCACTATGTTATTCATAGTTCCATGAGCTGTGACAGCCACCCTCTCTCACACTATCATTGCAGTCTACAAGGAGTCTCTGACAGCCAATCATATGCCTCTAACGTCACATATCTACAACCAAATACCCATTCATCCACATACCCACCTCCACATCAACCAAATCACCCACAGTCACACCCACACAAACATGCCTCATCACAAACTCCCACATAGCTGAGCACACAAGCACACAGAGCCCCACATCCACAGCCCCAAACACCTCGAGGGCACACTTCATCTCCAATTGTGAGCAAATGCTGTTGGTTTTCATTAATCTGCAGACTCTGTGTTTGCCAGTCTCTCTGGCTCCCCCTCTCCCTCTTCCCCACTCTCTCTCTCTTTCTGCTCGGAGGCAGGTGAGCGCATCAATTTTCTCCTCGTCTGTGGCAGTTAAATTAAATGGAATCGGCCTGATTGCTGAAAATCAAAGGGAAGGCTGATAAAGCAATTAAATCCCTCTAATTCCTCGTCCTGAAAGGTGCAGTGGCTCTGAAGCTAATTAACTTCATAATGAAAATCCTTCTTCACCCTCTCAGGTTCTTCTCCCCGGGACCTCTCCTCTCCTTTCCTTCTGGGGAGAAGCTGGCTACTGCGGAAGCGCTGGATCAGCAGCATTAAAAGTCAGAGCCCTGGAGAGGTCTCAAAGGCCCTCTTATGTTCCTGATTCCAGCGTTCCCCCCTCATCCTGTCCTCACTCACCTGCCCGCAACACCTAGCACCCTGTGTCCTATGCCTTGTTTGCTCTTAACATTGCAGTTCTTTCTAGCATCACACCCCAGTCACCTAGCACTACACCAACACCAACTCCACACTGTACTCAACCCACCTCCCCACCAGTGCCCTGTCCTCCTCCCAAACACTGAGTCTCCTACATCAGCCAACCTGATACCATCCCTGCCCAACACCCAGCCTCGACCACCTACAGCCCACTCCCCTACAAGCCTACCCTACCCCACCACCTATGACTCTGAATGACCAATATGTGCCAGGAACCATAGAGAGGAACAAACCCAAGCCCTACCAGAGGATTTCTTTGCCTAGAGGTAAAGACAGACTCGGAAAAAGACAGTCACTGTATAAGCTACTCAGACCTTCCTAAGGAGAAACTGTTCATTTATTCAAGGCATTATAACAAAATGCCACAAACTCAAGATCTTATGAACAAAAATTGAGGGCTGGGACTATAGCTCAATTGGTAGAGCATTTGCCTCGCGTGCACAGAGACCCAGATTCAGTTCCCAGCACCATAAAAAACTAGGTGTGGTGCATGCTTATAATTGGTAGAAGTAGGAGAATCAGGAATTCAAGGTCAACCTAGTTGATACCAGATGTTTGAAGACAATCTGAGCAACATGAGACCCTGTCTCAATAAATAAATAAACAAATATAGCCTTTAAAAAAGAAAAAAGCAAAAATGTATTTCTCACAGTTGTGTAACTGGAAACTACAAGGTCAAGGTACCAGCAGCTTGTGGCTAGTAAGGACCTGTTTCTTCACAGATGGCAACTTCTTGCTGTGTCCCTAAATGGTGGAAGGGACCAGTTAAGCAGGAGTCCCTCTCATGAAGGTTCTGCCCTGCCCTTATGACCTAATCACTTTCCGACAGCTCTACCTGATAACATAACCTCTGTGAGGGTCAAGATTTCCACATGGATTGCAGAAGGTACACGGGCATTCAGACCACTGACAAGACCATTAGAAGGGCCACGTAGGCTTTCAGGAGCACAGGGAAAGCTCCTAGATGGGATTCCCTTGAGTCAGGTTGTGGGGTCCTCTGGGCTGATTTGGAGAGGGAGATGGTTTCAAGAGAAAGAATTTAAAAATCTGGAAGCTGGAGGGAGTGAGAGGTTGATGAGAGCTTGAGAGTTGGTTTGGAAAAGAGTGGTGAAGCCTGGAAGGCTTGGCTTGCACAAGACAGAGGCCAAGCAGAGCCAGATGATAGAAAGCTTTGAAGGCCAAAGCCAGGAGCCTTGGTTCCCTTCCGTGTCAGGGGTTAGAGAAGGATCTGTGCATCAGACAGAAGCATTTTTGTTCAATGTGTCCTCCTCAACTCCATGAGTGGGAGCAAGGCATCAGGGAGCCTGGCTACCTCACAGTCAGACCTGAGAATCCATAGCACATTGAAGGAGCAGAACCAGAGAACAGGGACAGCAGGACACAGCCAGCCAGCTTTGGCCTCCTGGCCTTCCGTGATGTGACAGAGACGCTTTGGTTCCCACCCTGCCTGTTACACTGGTTCATTAGTGCCCCCTTCTCTCCTTCCATGAAGTGTCCCCATGCTTTTAAACAGCACTTATTCATTGATGGCTAGGAGCCTCACAAGGGAACAGGGCAGGTTGTCTCATTCACCACAGCCCAACCTGTCACAGATGCTCAGTACACAGAGGTGAACTGGAACTCCCAGATCTACACTCGCAGCTCCAGAGCCTGTGATCCAGCCCTGACTGAACATTCCTACACAACGTTCTCCTCTCTCACTCAACATATTCAAAACCAGACTCCAGACTCCCTCAGCCTCTGTCTAACCCTTCTCTGCACAGTTTCCCAAGTTAACAAACAGCACCGTGGGTTTTGTGGGTTTCGTGGGTTCCGTGGGTGTTGTGACTGACTAAGCTAAAGGCCTGGTTCCCTTTTCTCTCCCATCCTGATTCCCACTTCCAGCCAGCTTCGGTTCTGTTCATTCTGTCTCCCCTTCAGTTCCCCCCTCCCTCTTCCATCGCACACCCAGTGGTCATCTTCCACGGCCTTTTCTCAGTGGTTTCTTGGCTGATCTTTCTGCTTAGGTCCCAACCACGTCTAACCCATCCTTCAGGATCATCTAACGTGGGAAATATGACCACAACATTCACCTGCTTACCGCCCTTCACTGGCTCCTCACACACAGTTCCCCTGAAGAGGAAGGCTCCCCTTTGGGCAACACACAGGACCCCAGCCTTCCACCACAGCAGAAGATTTGTACAGAAGAAATTGCACACTGCTCTCTGGACTGATGGCCCCTATCTCCACCTAGAATAGTAGTCTCTCCAGACTCTGCTGCACCTGGCTTCTTCCACCACCACATTTATTTCAGAACATTCTACCATCTCTTGCCCGGTGTGGTGACACACACCTTTAATCCCAGCATTTAGGAGATAGAGGCAAGTGGATCTCTGTGACTTCAAAGCCAATCTGTTCTACATAAAAAGTCCCAAACCAGCCAGGGCAACATAGTGAGAATCTGTCTAAATAACAAATTAATAAATTAATAAAAAAAATTAAAAATCTGTTGGGGTTCTCTGAAATCTTTTTTTTTTTTTTACTTTATAAACTTTATTTTTATTTTATGTGTAAATGTGTGTTGATTGCACATGTATCTGTGCACCATGTACAGGCAGTGCCCAAGGAGGCCAGAAGAGGGCGTCTAATCCCCTGGGACTGGAATCACAAACAGTTTTAAGCCATTCTGTGGCTGCCAGGAATCGAACCCCAGTCCTCTGGCAGATCAACTAGTGCTCTTAAACGCTAAGCCATCTCTACCACCCGGAAGTTTTCTTTAAAAGTTTTATTTAGGTCAAATATGGCAGTACATACCCATAATTCCAACACTCAAAATGCCTGAGGCAAGAGGATCCAAGCTAGGCTGAATGGCACAGCAGGTTCTAGGCCAGTCTAGAACACATAGTAGGAACCTGTCTCCAGAAACAATCAATTTGGATTTCAGTTTAGTTTCATTTTCCATTGAGCTTTTCTGTGCTTCTAAGCATTCTACACTGAGCAAGTATTTGTTAGTGGAAAAAAGAAAACGCTAGGCTAGGATACACCTCAGTTA
This sequence comes from Onychomys torridus, assembly GCF_903995425.1. Lineage (NCBI taxonomy): Eukaryota > Metazoa > Chordata > Mammalia > Rodentia > Cricetidae > Onychomys > Onychomys torridus. The sequence goes on from NC_050443.1 coordinate 163,401,504, forward strand.
TAGAGCACTCCCTTGGAATATGCAGAGTTCTAGGTTTAATCTTCAGTGAAGGAGTGCTGTGGATATCGCTCTGTATAAATAAAATGTCGTTTGGCCAGTGGCCAGGCAGGAAGTATAGGCGGAACAAGAGAAGAGAATTCTGGGAAGTAGAAGGCTGGGGAGGAGAGACACCGCCAGTCACCGCCATGACAAGCAACATGTAAAGACACCAGTAAGCCACAAGCCACATGGCAAAGTATAGATGAATAGAAATGGGTTAATTTAAGATTAAAAAAGTAGATAACAAGAAGCCTGCCACGGCCACACAGTTTCTAAACAATGTAAGTTTCTGTGTGTTTACTTGGTTGGTTCTGAGCATCTATGGGCCTGGCGGGTGAGAGAGATTTGTCCTGACTCTGGGCCAGACAGGAAAACTCTAGCTACAAAGGAGAACAAGAAGTGGAGAACATGTTTGCTCTTTGTTTCTTTCTTTTGTGAACAAGAAAATGTTTTAATACAATTGAGGACCTCTTTCCCCGAGGCTCTCACACCCCCTGGCTGGGCCTCTCTCCCACCTCCTGGATGACTAGCATCAGTATTTGCTTGCACACCCACCTCCCTTACATACCCTTGTGGACAAGGGTCTATGCGCACCCTGTTCATGTCACCTAGCACGGTGTGTGGCTCATCAGATGTGCCCTATGGTTTGTTTGCTTTGTTTTTTCCTTGTGGTGCTGGGATTCAAACCTGGGGTCTTTGGGATTGCTAGGCAAGCTTCTACTGAGGAGCTATACTACCATATCTCTGTGTCTCTCTGTCTCTGTCTCTCTGACACACACACACACACACACACACACACACACACACACACACGGAACTATACACCGTCTCTCACACACACACCCATAACTACTGAAATTAACAACCAAGTGACCTGAGAAGAAGCTCAGGGTTTCATCCATCACAGCGTCTGGTGAGGATAAGGTGTTGGGGACACTTGCTTAGAGAAGACGGACCAATGCTCCTGTCCGTCCCCCTCACACTCCAACCCAACACCTCTAGATCTTTCTGCTAGCTCAAAGGAAGGATGATAAGAGGATTTCCCAAAGTAGAGAACCATCCTAACAGCATATAACTGCACCCTACCCCAGCCCTGATTTGAACCTTCAGAGACCCTCAGAAGTATGGCCAGAAAGGCAAGGAGAAAAAAGTAGGCGGGGAAAGTGTGAGAAGGGGCGGGGCAAGGAAGGGAGGAAGGCAGGGAGGGAGGAAGCGTCAGAAAAGCCAAGACTGAAAGAGTGTCTGGGGCAAGGTGCCATGAAGACATGGAGGAGAAGGAGAAACAGAAACAGGGGCACTTACGGAGCAGACAGGCCGAAAGACCCCAAGGAGAGTACAGTAGTCTCAGCACACAAAGCCTGTGCTGGAGTTGGGGGATATGGATCATGAGGAGGCGGGAGAGGAAAGAGGGCTCCCAGCCCTCTGCAGGTGCCAGCCCCTATTTCCAGAGCCAGCGGGCAACACCCGGCAGGGGGTAGATGAGGCTGCAAAGTGAGTGATGGGCGCGGATTTGGGCCCAGATTCCTTGCTTGTGGGGGCTGGCGCAGCTTTGGGACTAGGAAGGCCCTGGGTAAGCAAACCAGGCTGGGCTAGTGATGGGGAAAAGGTAGAGCATCTCTGTGGGAAGGGTCTGGTACTTTTCTTTGAAGCACGACCTAGAGCTAAATTAACCAGTGATTTGTGCCGGAAGCCAGGAGATCTGAGTGGGGACTTCATGCGAAGCCTGCATGGAAGAGCTTAAATATGCATTCCTACACACACACAAAGCATTCCCAAGACCGGCATTCACACCTAGAACAAACTTAAGTAGATGGCTGCTTGCCCATACTCAGAAATACTGTTTGAGCATGCACCCCATGCCACAACCATCTGAAACATTTGCACACTTGGTCACACCCTGCTGACACACCCACAAGACATCTTACAGTTTCTTAGACATCCTCCCATGAACCCACCATGGGAGGTCAGGGACAAGAAGACATGTCCACAGAAGTCAAAGAACAGAGGCGTTTTAGATCCATGGGAATCCTAAAGAATTGGGGGCCAGGACTCCTGGATGGCTGGGATTGAAGAGTAGGGGCCATTACCACAACCCTCAACTCCATGGCCCCCCAGATCCATTGCATAAACACAGCCACATCTGCACCATCACTACCCAAACTCAAGCTCACACCCACTCACATCCAGAAATCCGTCTTGCCAGATCTAAGACGTGGTCACCAGCTCTTACTCACATCCTCACAGTTGCTCTCAATGAAAGGTGATTTTCACAGACTTAACTCATCCCACAAGACATCTGACGGTTTCTTAGACATCCTCCCATGAACCCACCAGTAGATACATACATGCACACACACACACACACACACACACACACACACACACACTTTCAGTTTAACAAAAGTGATAGGATAGCCCCAGAGAATGTTGGGTTTAGAAAGTGAGAAAGCCAGCCCGGGGTCACTGAAGTCACAGCCTTAGCAACATTAAGTGGTGGTAGGCACAGAGACCAGGAGTCTCGGGGACCACCCTGCCATCCCATTTGACTTCTCTGCCCACACTGTCTTTGCAAGTCCTCTGCCCTGCCAGGGTCCAGTCCCCCTCAGTCCCTACAGTCACCCCCCCCTCCTGTCAGCTCATTCTCTTCCCATCTGCATCCCTTCTTCTCCCCCCCACCCCCCATCCCCACCCCTCCAGCCTTGGCGATAAAAGAGCCAGATTGGAGCGGGTGCCACGCAGCTTCATTCCCCACCATATGGGCCCAAAAGCCAAATCGTCAGCTAAGCGATTAAATCAAGTATGTCGAACAAAATGTTATGAACTGACATTATGGGTATATAATTTTATGCCATTTGTTGCCATCTGTTTATCTAAACAGCCCCCATTCCACACAGACATACAGACTCACACCTTCCCTCCTACTCCCCATTCAGCAGATTCCCCACCCAACCAGGGCCAGAGGTCAGGGACAAGAAGACATGTCCTCAGAAGTCAAAGGATGGAGGCATTTGAGATCTGTGCAAATCCAAAAGAACTGGGGGCCAGGATGCCTAGATGGCTGGGATTGAGGAGTAGAGGCCATTACCACTCACTGGCCTGAGAGGGGCAAGGCCCTATTAGAGGTGGAGGCTGACTCCTCAGAAGTCACGACCATAAAGGCTGTGACTGGGGCCCCAGCTCAGGACTGTGGAGCAAAGCCAAGGAACCTCATTGGCAAGCCTCCAGCACGGCACGTGACACACGAGTGGGCGTGTGACACACGAGTGGGCGTGTGTGCCGCGCAGGGCTGGTACAGCCATGGCTGTGGGCACTTCTCTGGCCTGCCTGCTCTGGGCCTGAGATCCCCTCAGCACCAAAGGCTCACTAGCCGTCCAGAGGCTTCAGCTGGACTCACAGACATGGGGTACACTTCCTCTATCCTCAGCTTCAATCAAACGACCCCTTGATGACAGGTCTGTACTCCCTGTGAGCTTGAGCGTGAATTCCCAGTGACAGGTATTCAGCCACTCTGTCCTTCCAACCTGTGTCTGTCTCCAGTGTGAGTCCTCTGTTTGTCTATCTGGCGTCTACCACATCCTCTTGATGTGTCCTTGGCCCTCCCACCTTCTTATTGATTTCCACCCTTTTCTGAAAGTCTGCTTCCGGCTTGGTGCAGACTCAGGCCTTGGGATTCACCACTTGAAGGTGATCTCCACAGAGGATATGAGCCAGGGTGAGGAGCCACGGTAAAGGGAAATGTTACACACCAGAGACGCAGGTGGTGAACAGTCAGGTGGTCCTGGGGGCATTGAAAGCTGTGGAGCTATGCCAAGAGCCAGAAGGAGGGTGGCTGTCCGCCAGGAAGAAGGCTCTGGGACCTCATGCCCACATTGAACCAGCCCAAAGGTGCAGCAAAGTCCAGAGGAGATGGAAGACACATTCTCTAGTTTATCAGGACACTACCCCTCCTAACTCACTCTCTCTCTCTCTCTCTCTCTCTCTCTCTCTCTCTCTCTCTCTCTCTCTCTCTCGTCTCTGATGCACACCCAAACCCACTCTGGCAGACACATATAAGGAACCCCACATACAGAGCCACAGTAACACCTTCCATATACACACCATCTCAGCCAAGTACAGAGTCACTAGTAAAATTGCTCTGCATCTCCAGGCCCACTTTGCAGGGCTACGTGCAGGTGTGTAAGCCCAGGAATGCTGAGCTCAGCCTCCACTTCCATACACCGGACCACAGGGCTATGTGGTATCATCAGAGACCCAAGTGTTCATCACTGCTGCAGGAAGAGATTGGAATCACCCTAGAGAGAGCCAAAAGTGAGAGACAGAAAGCCGACTCAGCCAGGAGAGGCTTGAGGCTGGACTCAAGACCGAGAGAGACAGAACAGACACTGGTCAAGGGGCAGAAGAAGAATAAGAAAGACAAAGAGAAGAAAGAGACTCAAGGGCCAACCGGGAGAAAACGGAACAGCAAGCCGTGCGAGGGGACGCTGCGGGCGGGCGGGCGGGCGGGCGGGGGCGCCCGGGACGCGGGAGCCGGGCCTGCGCGGGTGGCGGCAGCGGCGGAGGCTGGAAAAGCTCATTTTGCTGGTAATTTACTCTCCTGCTTTTGGGCCGCTCCGCCTGCCGCTGCCGCCCGCCCGGGCTGCCTGTTCCAATATTAGATATAAACAAGTAAACTGTGTAATGGATCACATTAAGCAGGCCTTGCGTCTTGAGGCAGGATTTAATTTGCATGGCAGATTAGCTTGTCTTCCCAGCAAGGCACCCCGGGGCACCCCGAGCTGTAATAGGATCCCGCCTCTTAGAGCCCATTAAGGCAATTGAGAGCGCCTCCTAATCTCCCTCCCCGCCCAGCACCAGAATCCCCTCCTGCCGGACTGGGAGGGACTTGTGACCGCCGGACCCCATCTTGTCACCCTGGGTGGTGCCCCATCTCAGGCCCCACCTCACCCTTAAAGTGACAACCCCAAATCCTGTGGGCTGCCCTTTTCTACCTCTTGCTTCCGCACCTAACCTCAGAGAAGTTTCCTTTATCTCAATCCCAACATACGTGAGCTAGGGGACCGCTCCCATCTCACCTCCAAGTTTGCCCAAACTCCAAGCCAGTAAGGTCGACTTTCTTTTGACCACATGACTTCTAAGCCTCCCACCAACGAGTGGGCTTCTTGGCTGATGTCAAAAGCTAGAATAAGTTCCATCCTGTTCTTCAATTTCTCAAAGAGCAGCATCTGGTTGTGGCGGCGCCTATCGCCTTTAGCGATACAGTTAAGATGAAGTTCAGCGCAGGACTCTGACCTGCTTCCAAGTCAATGACCAAGGGGCACAGTTTGGTTCCAAACTGTTGCTAAAGTAAGTTGTTATGATAGCTCTCATTTGTGGAAGGGGGAGGCTCTCAAGTTTATAAGTGGGATCCACAGTTGAATCTTCAGAGGAACCCTTTTAAATAACTCCACTTTGAAGGTAACTGAGGCTCAGAGCGGAGAAATGACTCACTAAAGGCTGAACAGCCAGAAATGGGCAGCTATGGGACTCAACCAAGTCTCCTGACTCTAGTGCTGCAGGCTGTGACGCACCACGAGGAACAGGCAAGTTTTAGGTTAAGGACTATAAAGACCAGACCATGGTCTACATCAAGATTAAGCCATGGATGCCCCGCTCCACCACCATCCCCAACCTCCCACTGGTCTACCCTAGTGGAGCCCACAGCGTGGGCTCATTTGACGAGAGATGCGTCTGAGTGGACTTATTGAACTAAACAGAGTGGAGCTGGAGGCATCAGAAGCCAAGGTGATTGATTCGTGGTAGACATAGAGGGGAGCTTCCAGTCTGTGGGCATCCACCGCTGTGCTCTGTTATTGTTGGAAGGACACTGAGCTGGATGGGCCAGGGTGGAGAGCAGGCAATGGAGGTTGGAAATAGGGAGTTGTGGCCCAGGGTGGGTGGGATGGAGCCAGCCTGGAGGAGAAGGGTCAGTGCAGCCCTGCTTGGCTCACAAAGGGTCCTTGTTGTGGGTAATGGGACTCCCCTGGCAGCTTTATTTGCTGTCAGTGGCTTTTATTAAAGTCTCCAGTTTCAGACCCTCCAACCTCCAGCCATTGTGTGAGCTCCCCATGGGCCCTGGCCCCAGCCCCCAACCCCTGGCTATGCTGACTCCAAGGGGCCTCCTGCCCTGCCCTGCCCTGCCTTCCACCTCTACCTCCCAGGGTGAGAGCCTCTAGAGGCTGCACACTCAGAGGGAACTTCTCAGCCTTCACCCTCAACACCCATCCAGTATGGAATCTACCACAGGTTGAGCTGACATTGAACACGGGGTGGTGAATTGGCCGGGAAGAATTCAGTGATGTGCACATGTGTGCACATGTATGTGTGCACATGTATGTGTGTCCTCGAGGGGTGTGCACACATCTGTTTCCTCAGCCTGAGTCTGCATAGATACGCTAGAATGTGTACTGCTTGGTGATTGAGGAGGTGGGCAAGACTACAGCTTGATTCTTAATAGAATTTAGGGGCACCTGCTAGACATCCTGATCCAGAGAATCCACCAGACTCCAGGTCAGTTCTGGAGGGAGGAACATAAGGAACACCAGCCTCAACTGCCATCTGGATACTTCCTCCCTGCTCCTTCTCTCCTTCTGTCAAAGGGTAGGAAGGAAGCAGTGGTGGGTAGACTCAGCCTTGACCTTGAGAAGGTAGGGGGTCTCAAATACACTGAATACCTTCAGGTAGTCTGACCGGACTTCGCCCAGACCCAGAATTGAATTCCCAGCCCTGAACCCAGGCAACTCAAGGAGACCTGGTCCTCACACACTTCTAGTTGACGCAGCTGGGGTTTGGGAGTGGAGGAACTTAGGCCAGGCTCTGAAGAATGACCTCCTGGAGCTGAAGTTTGAACCAGACATGAGCACTTGGTCCCTTAGAGTCCTTACTGAGCTGGGGAAACAGAAAAGGAACCCAGAGGGAGGCCTGAGCAGTCACAGGTGGGGCCTGGGGTGGGGATGGTCTCAGGCCCCACCTGAGTGCTATGCCATGCCTGGTCTCACTCTGAAGGGGCCCATGGAGAGATGGCTATTCCTCTCTGTACCCACTCTGTGAGATCTGAGGTGGACATGGTGAAAGGTCTCTGGCTGTGTGTGTTGTAGGGTGTGGACCATGGGTAATCTTGTATGAATGTGCATGTGTGTGAATATGTATGTTGTTGGGGGGGGGGGGTTGTGTGAACACACGTATTTGGAGTGAGTCAAGAAATCAATTTGCATGCTAGTGTGTATCTCTTCTGGGGCTGCTGCCCCATGAGGAGCAGTGCTGTGAGCTGAAGAGGAAGGTGTTTGAGGGTGGATACATGTGTTTGTTGTCAGCTGTCAGTTGTGCAAACATTGGAGTGTGTCAGAGATGGGCAGGGCCAGGGGACCCACAGCCCTCCCCAGGGCCTTCTAAGCTCCTGGCTCGGCTTGTGCCAGGCCATTTGGGGAGCGCCCGTGCTTTATGGTGCGCGGGTGAAAAATGGAAATGCTAATAAGTAGTCGTTAAGTTGTCTTGCAAAAATGTTAAATGATAAATTGGGTAATGTTATTGTTGAAATGAAATATGTAAAATAAATGAGTTATTTATTTCTAATAAATATTTTGTTTACGATATATTTGTAGGGATGTTAATTATTTTCCCCCTCAATGGGGCAACGTATAAATTCTAATAAAGTGCAGGCTGTGGGGAAGGCAATGAGGACGGTGTCTGCTCCTCTAGACCAGGCTGCTGGAGATCTTCTCCCTTGATGGATGTCATTAGGACACACTGCTGTCCCAGGCTCTGAACCTAGGGAGGGAAAAAAAAAAAGCAAGACCAGGTAAAGAACTCCTGTGATCCCAGCACTTGGGTGGCTGAGGCAGGAGAATAGTGAGTTTTAGACTGTCTAGGCAAGACCTTGTCTCAAAAAGAATGAGAAGGGGTGAAAGAAAAAGAAAAAAGGAGGGAGGGAGGGAGGGAGGAGGAGGGGAGGGGGAGGGGGGAGGGAGGAGGAGGGGAGGGGGGAGGGGAGGGAGGAGGAGGGGGAGGAGGGGGGGGGGGAGGGAGGAGGAGGAGGGGATGGAGGGGGAGGGGAGGGAGGGAGGGAGGAGGGGAGGGAGGGGGGAGGGGGAGGGAGGGAGGGAGGGAGGGAAGAAGATAATAGACAGGGTTCCCAGGAGGAACCACTGAGTGTCCCCAGGCTGGACCTGTTCCTCACCTAGGGGCTCAGCTCTGGGAAATTAGGTCATCGTGGGAATGACCTTCGCCCAAATAGCAGTCAGTACCCACAGAATCAAACAGTAGTCTCACACTGGACCAGGTGCCCTCGGTGACTCCCAGGCTTCTGCCCTTGTTGGAGATACCAGAGAGGCAGAGAGTCCATCCTCCACTGTTTCCAGATCCCCACCTGCACCCCCTCTCTCCAATCAAACTTTCTCTCAACTACCTTCAAGGAAGCCTACCCTCTCCCGCCCCTCCATGCCACCTCTCCCTCAGTACTTCTCTGTTCAGCCACACCACCACCACCACCACCACAACCACAACAACACACCAACACACCAACAACAACAGCAACAACAACAACATACCACCACCACACCACCACCATCAACAACAACAACACACCAACACACCACCAACAACAACAACAACACACCACCACCACCACCACACCATCAACAACAACAACACACCACCACCACCACACCACCACCACCACACTACCACCACCACCATACTACCACCACCAACAACAACAACACCACACCAACACACCAACACCACCAACACCAACAACAACACACCACCACCACCACCACTACCACCACCACCACCACACCACCACCACCACCACCACCACCCCACCACCACCACCACCACACCACCACCAACAACAACAACACCACACCACCACCACCACACCAACACACCACCAACACCACCAACACCACCAACAACAACAACACCACCACACCACCACCACCACCACACCATCAACAACAACACACCACCACCACCACACCAACACCAACACCACACCATCAACAACAGCAACACACCACCAACACCAACACCACACCACCACCAACACCACCACCACCACACCACCACCACACCACCACCACACCACCACCACACCACCACCACACCACCACCACCACCACACCACCACACCACATCACACCACCACCCCCCACCACCACCCTCCCCATGACTAGTGGTGTCAGTGGCCTCTTCAAGGTAATCCCAGCTGAGCCCCTTGGAGATCCATCTGACCTTCAGAAATCAAGCTAGGCCCAGGCCTGGTCCCTGTGACTAAACCATGGGGGTGGGGTTGCACATTCTCCTTCAGAACAAGCTGCTTCCCTGCAGGCATTATCTCCCTGCGGGTGATAAAACTGCTGAAGCAGGACCACCTGGTGGGCAGGGACAGGTAGCCCAGGGTCCTGATACAGGACTGTTCTGTCCCTGCCCTTGAGGCCATCCAGCTTTCCCTCCAGTCTGCTCATCCAACTCCTGGGGCTGAACTAGACCCAAGTTCCCACGATGAGCCTCTAGGCTGACCAGCTGGGGCCTCAACCACTCAGAAAGCCTTTCTCTGGAGTTTGGGGGGGGGGGGGCAGTGTCACTGTGTAGGGTTGAGCAGATCCACGGTGTTCCTGAGAGTTCTTTGAAGTTGAGATGGAGATTCATGCTTCCTAAGCTGGAGTGCCTAAATGTCTGTCAGAAAGGGAGACCTGTAGCTCTCTGTATACCTACCTCTGCCTATCACCCCTCTAAGCCTATGCACCTGCTTTACAGAGAGAGTACCCTATCCACAGACACAGCCTGTGTGCATGTATGTGCACATGCAAATGTGTACGCAAAAAAAGAGGCCCAGCTTAGAGGAAGACAGAGGGACCTTTGGCCTTGGCTAAGAGCATGCCACACGCATGGCCACATTCACAAATCCCACACACAGACACACTTGAACACATAACCTCATGAGTATACATCCAGCTGTACACATCCAGCCACAAAACCTCAGTCCCATAGAACCAAAGTCCTACAGATGTTCCTTCTGGGGAACGTGAATCAGGTCCAGGAGTTGTGAGGAAGAGTTGGCCAAACAAAAAGGGTATATGAAATCTGTGGGGCTTTGAGGTAGAAGAGGTATTGACCCTGGGAGAGGGCGCCCCCTGCTGGACAGAACAGCCACACCAGCTCCCCACCTCAAGCTTTCTCCTTTACCTCAACCCATCATAAAATACTCAGTATACAAGTCCTCCACACAATGGATGAGATGCAAGCAGACAGCGTAACTCCAGGTTCTTTTCAAAACATGTAAAATATTTGATCATCATTTGTTTAAACTGTACAAATAGTCCACCCAGTTTTAATAGGATTTTTCTATGAACAGCAACAAAGCATGAAATGTGATATTTTCACCACGAGTAGCTGGAAAATTAGTCACCTCTGTCTGTGAAGCTCTGCTGGCTGGAGACCCCCATACCATCTTGTCCTTTCCACCTCAGCTACACTGGATCTTCAGAATGCTTTTGCCTTTCTTGGGTAATGGAGGAGGAAATTCCAAGGAGCCATTGGTGGTTATTATTTGGTATGAGAGCAAGGATCATACCCCATTTCACAGAGTCCCCACCTGCGTTCAAAGCCTCTACCCTGAATCCACCGTAGGCTCCCGTGAAGGCTAGAGTCAAGTTCAAGATGAACAGTCAGTGTAGGGATAGTTATCTGGGACGGGGGTGTTGGTTGGTTTAAGAGCAGAAAATTTAAATTATTCACCATTTTCCCCAGATGTCCCCAAAGAGTTCTCAAACTTGTCCCACTAGGCTGCTGCACACCCACACATGTTATGCACTGTCAGGAGTGGGACCAATAACCTACCAAGGAAGGTGTCCAACGCCCCACCTAGGCTGGGGGCAGAAGGTGCTGAGACCGAGAAGCCGCATTGGTTACTGGAAGTCAGACCTGGAGATCTAGAGAAGCAGCGAGGGAGACATTGAAGGTGGGAATCCAACAGAAACTGGGGATGAAAGACTCAGAGATGGGGCCAGACTTGGGGAGTCACATATGGGCAAGAAACTATCCACTGTCCAAGAAAGGTTTTCCAATTCACTTCCAGAAGTCTCTTGACTCCTGACCCCTGACCCCCGACCCTACCAGCAAGCCCTGCAGTCACAAAATATCCCTCCTCTGCCTCAGGGACCTGTCTGGAAAACAAGCAGTCTAGGCCAGTGACCAAAGGACCTAAGAGCAAAGCTGGCTGGCCCTGAGGCACTCAGTCAGCTTAGGCCAAAGCCTGGTGAGGCTCAGCCTCAAAGTTGGGCATGGGCCATGGGGGAGGGGAGGTGGACCTCCTTCAGGCACCAAACACTGTCCACGTGCTCCACACAGAGCAGGCCCTTTCCTTTCTGCCCCCCTGCTCTAGCCCTAGTTGAATGAAACTCAGGGGGTTAGGGGAGCTATTCATGGAGCCAGAGAATGTGTGAGCTGCCCAGCAGCCCCCTCTCATTAGAGGACCCCCGTCAGGTGGCGCTCATTAACTTCAAGTTGTCTCTTGTTTTAAAACTTGAGTGAGGGGGCAGGGTGGCGGGCACATTGTCTGGCCACTGTCCCAAAGAGATTAGGCACCAGGGGGAGGGGGCAGAGAAAGGCCCTTTAATTAGTTACTTTGAAAGGTTCCCTGTTCCCCTTTCTCTCAGGCCTCCCTCCTACCTCCCCCCACCCCCGCCCGGCTGGGCCCACTTCGAGGGGGGACAGTCTTTTCTGCCTGGTCACTAGGCTTAAATCCTTAGTCTTTGTTCCTGCCTGGACAATGGGCCCAGCGCATCAACCATAGAGGCCAGAGAAGAAGCAGGGCCATCTCCTGTATGGTTGGACCCAGCTGAGGCAGTGTATCCTGGCACCAGGACGCAGCAGGGGCTGGACATCATGGACCCTTTCTAGGCAGACAGGAAGAGGACAGGAAGGACACTCACGCGCATACACACACACACACACACACACACACACACACACACACACACACACACACTTGCTCCTTAGCCTCAAGTCTAGCTTTGGCACAGAGTAATGAGACAGTCCTCAGGCCAGGGTCCTTTTACATATGGAGTTTCTTGGGGGCTTACCTAGAACCTCTTCCTGTCTATGAAATGGAAAGAATGACTTGAGAGCTGAGTTAGGCTCTCTCTCTCTACAGTTCATTAATGAGCAGCTACTCTAGCCTCTGTTTTCTCCCCCATTAAATGGGGGAGCTAGAGCCAGCCATGGTGGCTCACACCAGTAACCCTAGCACACAGGATACGGAGGAAAAGGTAGTGAGCTTGCAGCTAGCCTAGGATATACAGAGTATTTCCAGGACAACTTAGGCTATCTACTAAGTGCCTGTCTCCAAACAAAAACAGAACAGGGGCCTGTGGATGGCTCAGCTGGAGAAAGCACATACCACTCACCCTGACAACCAGTACTGGAGCCCCAGAACCTGTCTGTCACCTCATAGAAGAGAATCAGCCTCTGCAAGCTGTCCTCGGACTCCACATGTACACCGTGGCACACAGAGGCAAACACACAAAAAAAGAGACAAGGGCTTGGGATGTACCTCAGTCAGTAGAGGGGCTCCCTAGCATGCATGAAGCCCTAGGTTTCACCTCCAGCACCACTTGTGTGTGATCCTGGCACTCAGCAGGTGGAGGCAGGGGAGATTAGAAATTCAAGGTCTTCCGCTACATAGAGAGTTTGAGGCTAGCCTGGACTACACGAAACTCTTTCTCAAAAACAAACAATATGGCCTGGCATGGTGGCGTATGCCTTTAATCCCAGCACTGGGGAGGCAGAAGCAGGCAGATCTCTGTGAGTTCAAGGTCAACCTGGTCTACAAAGCGAGTTCCAGGACAGTCAGGGCTGTTATACAGAGAAACCCTGTCTCAAAAAACAAAAACAAACATCAGTAGCAGCAATTTAAAAAGGTGTGGAGGAAATCACACCTTCTTCTTAGGTCCTGAGGATTGGATAGCCTGTGTAAAGGTCTCTAACCTAATGTCTATATATTGTAAACATTCCATACATGTTACAGGTTTTCCCTTGTATGGTCCCCAAAAGCTAGAGGGGGTTCCTAACCCCACACCCTCTGCTATGAAGGGTTAAGCATATGGGACCCATTATTCTGCTTCTAGGTACTAGTGGTAAACAAACAAACTGGCACACTTGAGAAAGGTTATTGGACAGGCCTGGGGGGGGGGGTGAGAGGAGGAAGAGAGAGCCAGTGGGGGGGGTGAACATGAGAGAGTATTTCTGCCTCATCGGGGTGTCTCAGGGTAGGAGGGGGAGAGGCTGAGTTGCAGGAAGAGATGGTGGTTTGCCTAGGTCAGCAGATTAATGGTACTAACGAAGTTTCTGAGAGCATGGTGAGTTGGGAGGGGGGGGTTGAGGGCGTCCATGTGGAAAGGCACATGACTGGGGATTGATCAGGCTGTAGATGAAACAGAGAGAGCTTCCCGGACAGCGGAGGTAGGAAATGCCAAAACCAATTATGCCCCAACCCCTCTGGCCTCCAGATCCCTCCTCCAGAGAGCAGGGAAGAGTCTGTGACCTCTCTCTGTGGGTGTGTGCACTCCCAGACACACACATAGACACACTGCTCACATGCCTAGGTTATGTTCTGTGTATACAGAGGCAGACCCACTGATAGGAAGGGACAGCCTCAAGATGTTAGTGTTGGTTTGCAACACACACACACACACACACACACACACACACACACACACACACACACACACACTTGTATGTACGTCATTTGACTCTGCATTGTTGTCCCCACCTAAGTGTCTTTGTCACAAGATGGAGGTAGCCAGGGAACCAGGATAGCAGAAGAAACTAAAAAGTGGGGACTTTCTCCTCTGAAAACCTACTTTGGGCTCAATCCTAGGTTTTGTCATATCAAGCTATTTAGACAATTAATTCTTCAAATAGATAACTGAAAATTTATCAGCCTCTGGTTAATGGGAGTGTACCCCCACTTTGGGGAAAGCCTCCCTTACGGAAATAATCAATTGTGCATTGATTCCTTTTAACAGCCCAAGTTTGTTGAATGAATAAATGTGGCAGGTTGGGCACCCTCTCCAGTTTAAAGAATTCACAAAGGCTATCAAAGAACCAGATCAAAGAGTGAGCAAACATCCCGTACAGGACCTGGAGAAGCCCTTGGTTAAAAATCAACAGTTAGGAGGCGATTAAGCATAAGATAGGGCCCTTCAAACTCATAACTCCAGCCCAACAACAGTGGGGGGGTTGGGGGGTTTTAGAGGAGAAGGAGGGTGAAATGGCTAGCCAAAGGCATATGAAGGCTTGAATTTGACTCCTGCATGGAAAGGAGCGACTTCTTCCAAGTGGTGTGTATTGTCAGCACCAGGACCTCCAGACACAGAACAGAAATGGTATCCAGGGCTATATGTTGAGTTGTATTATTATAGTTATTAGCAATCATGCCTTATCATAAAATCACTTTTCCTTAAACATGTAAGAAAAAAAAAAGGCTATTCTTAAAGTGAGTTCTATCCAGTCTATTCCTCTGGGAAATTATTTCCAGTTTTATAGTATGAGAGTGCTGTAAACCAACAAGCAAGTGAGATAAGAGCCCTGAACACTCACATTGAGGGCCTATTGGACAGTGATGCATGACACAAGGAGCCACCACCATACTGCTAGGATTCACATGGTGTCCTTTTTGTGAGATTAAACTCCAAAGGGACTGCACAGTCAGCGCCTCGCCCCCATGGAGATCCTAACCCACCTCTTTAAACTCCAATCTCACAGACTCAGTCACTGAGGCTCTTGACCCTATGATGGCTCCCTCTTCCCATGCCTCCCCGATAGCTGCCCTGCACCCCGCCACAATGTCTATGAGGGAGACTGCTCCTCTTGGGGCTTGCAAGCTTTTGTTAGCGTTATGTGAGCCGCTAGTGACAAGGGCCCTGAAACCCAACTCGACCAAACTCATAAAAGGGGTCACTGTCTCTTTAATTAAAGTTCCCTGTTTGGAGGTTAAAGACAAACCCGTTTGATGATGCAGGTGTGTAGAGGTGGGGGTGGGGAAAGAGTGGAAAGGGCTGGATGGAAATGGAATTCTATCCTTGGAAGGGAGCAAGGAGGGGCCTCTGAGGGGCAGACTGGCTGACCGACTAGAAGGTCTGATGGGGTCCCCGGTGTGGGGAGGACCACAAAGGAATAAATCAGGGAGCCTAGGGGCCCTGGGCAGCTGGCTCTGATGCTCCTCAAGCTCTCCGTGCAGTCCAGGCCCAGAGCCAAACCTGCGCGGACTGCATACTGTGTGCCCTCAGCCACCACGCCCAGCAGTATGCCTCGCTGACCACTCCCCTTGCCCACTCTGGGATTTCCCCCCTTTCCCATCCCAAAAGTTTTCCATTAAATGAGGGCCCAGGGCCTAATCTCATCTCCACACAGAAGCAACTTCATCACAGTTTAACATAAAAAGATCAGCTGGTATCGACCCGTAATTTGGACCCATGCCACGCTATTGGCAGGAAGACAGAATAAGTTAGGGTGGCCATGTTTCAAAAATTCTCTGTGTGCACTCAATCACAGCCCAGGGAAGGCGGGCGGGTGCGTAATAACCCAGCCACGCTCTCCATTTCCCCTGTAGATCAATGCTAATACCAGGAGGCCCCGGAAGATGGATGGAACCGACAGGAACCTTGAAATCCCGACACGGGGGCTGGTGCCTCAACCGATAAAGAATTTCATTGCTGCTGGGGCAGGGACACTGAAACCCTTGGGGTTGTGGGGAGACAGTCTGGTAGGGACAGAGAAGCTAGAGAGGGGGCAGCCCCTCTTGCTCACGGTTACCCGGTCGCTTGCAGGCATGCACACTAACCCTGATACACCTTGGCTCCCACACCGCTAGCCCAGAGCCCTAAAGCCTTCTCAAGGAGGCCACAGCTCTGAAAGCGCGTTCTCAAGGGGTCTCAGAATCACTCAAACACAAACAGGGAAACTCAGGCCTGCCACGGGTAGACAGATCCACTGCAGTGGGACACACTCACTCTTAGGCGTCCACACCTGCCACGGGGAGACACCAAGCTGGCAAACAGCCACACGGTACGTTCTTTCCTTTCTTCCTTCCATCCCTGCCTTCTTTGTGTTTCTTCCTGATGTTGTTCAGAAAGTTGTTGGATGATGGTTAGTTTGAGAACTTCCTAAGAAGTAAGCCACTCAGACCAAGGCATCTAGACAGACACACATGTGCTGGGCTGAAGGCAAGGGTCGTAGGTCCACAGGACAGCTCAACTGCAGACCTTTGGGCTATAAGACCAGATGCTTGACTGGCTCTTTCTCCCCCACCCCCCTCCTCTCACCCTTACTCTCTCATTTTAAAAACTCTCATTGTGTAGCACAGGCTAGCCTAGAGCTCCCTGTGTAATCCAGGCTGACCTCCAGTTTCTAGTGATCCTCCTGCCTCAGCCTCCCACATACGGGGATTATGAGATCACAGACTTAAGTCAACATAGCCAACTAGAACAGAAGCATTTGTAAGTCACCTGCCTTCCAGCTCTGAATTTGTCTATCCAGACACATCTACTAGCATTCTCAGTTTTGTTTGGTTTTATATTTTTTAATTTAATTGATAGATTAAAACATAAAATTTGTCCATATTAATATGCATTATTAATGTTCAATATATGCATGGGTTGCAAAAATATTTAAATATGGTTTAAATGTATATTTATTTCCTTAAACATCATTTCTATATGATGAAAAATTGTAAAAATCTTTCTAGTTTTTTTAATGGAGAGTATATAATTATTATTGGTATACTCCTTATCTTTTTAGGATGACCTACACACACACATGGGGGGGGTGTCTTTTCCACAAGAGTCTACAGCAGGGATGCCAGCTCCCCATCTTTTCCAGAGCAGGATGACAAGGAGTTTCAGAAACCCACCCCCTTGACCCTCCTAGCAACCCTCCCATTTGGAGCAAAGAATCAGGAACAAGAAAGAGATACAGAGAATTGTCAAGAGTTTGGTGGGAGGGTGGCTCTGGGGTGAGGCTAGGTGCCAAGTGCTGGCTGACTCCCTGCTGGCTGGTTTCCTCCTAACCCTTGCAGGACAGGGCCATTTGTATGGCCTGGCACTGACATCTTGTGGCCACCTCTAAGGATTGCAGGCATCTCCACGAGGCACTTGGTCCCCTACAGAGGGGAATATGGTCATAGCCTGGTCAGGACTGCAGGTCCTGTCCCTGGAAGCTGCCAGGACACACACAGGGGGCCGTCAAGGCCCTCCTGGAGGGTCAGGACAGGAGGCCACCTTAGGAAGAGGCTTCACTTGAAGACAAAAGAGCCTGGAGAAAGGGGTGTTGAGAGAACTTCAGTCTCTGGTCGAAACAGAATTGTACCCTTCTATAGCCTCCACCTGACAGGAAACTGACCCTGATCCAGGAGCTGGAGGCTGAGGGAATAGCTGTGGCTTTCCCCAGGCAACCCTGCCAGAAAGAGACTAGTCCTGGCCTCATGCACGTCCAGACCACAGGGGAGTGTTTACCCTCCCCACAGCTTTAACCTGTTGCGGGTGAGAGGAGAGGAGGCATGGCTTTGCCCTAGCAGAGCCTCTAGCCTGAGGAGGAAAATGACTCCGTGCCTTGCCAGAGCCTCATCCCTCTCTGAAGATAACGGAAGCCGCGAGCTCTCACAGCCTTTCATATAGAGCACTAGTCTAGAAGTCTAAAAGAAACTGGCTTCTATCACCAGCCTGGGGCTGCCAAGAGGGCTGGGGCAGAGGACTGGAGTAAGTGGGGTCACCAGAGCCAGTCTCCCCTATTCTGCAGAGATCTAAGGTAGGGACACTCAGAGATAGCCATGGCTGAAGGAAGGCCCGACTGGGGACTGCCAGGACCCATGCTTCCTCCTAATCTACAGAGCCTCCGGTCACTTCTGGAACCAGGCCTCAGGCACTGAAAAAGTAACAGACCACCCACAGACAGAGGCCTTTAGTCCCAGGCCGCAGAACCCTGGAGGTACTGGTGTGATGAGTTTGTTATAAATTAGAGACTCATTAAGAGAAGGTGTGAAGGGCTCAGTAACAGCTTTCGGGGGCCATCTTTTCGATTTCTTGTTCAGTTTGTTTATTGCGATTGTTCCTGTCTCATAAGCTTATTGCAAAACCAATAAAAATGATCTATTCAGAGAGGAGAACTGCTCTTTTGACTAGTAAGCTGCCATTTAGTCCTAGACCCCACCCTTCCCCCTTCCCGATGGCTGCAGCCCTAGCCTGGTTGACCAGCTGTCTCCTGCCGCGGGGTCAGCAGAGGGTGCCAGATTCCTGCTCACCAGAAACTGTGTCCACCTGCCATGCAGCCACCCTGGGCTGGCCTCGGGCCTCCAACCTGGCCCCATCACACCAATGACTGTGTAGCCCAGCCCTCCAGCCCAGCTCAGTTACAGGGGGATGGGAGGCCAGAACAGGGTCCAAGGACAGTCATGGGAGCTTAGAATTTCAAGTGGAATTTTGCTGTTTCTTCACTGTGCCTCAATGAATCTGTATCATTGGCGTCAGCTTCCCTGCCCTGAGTACCCCTGAAAACTAGTAGGATTAGTAGAGAGGCCTTCGGAGGTTCCCTACAATTAGAAGTCCCAGCTTTGACCTTGATGGAACAGAAGTCATCAAAGGCACAATTGAGGTAGCAGACATAGAAACCTCCATTTAAGGAAATGGGTCCCCCCCACACACTTGTTTCAGGAATGAAGTCAGTTGCACTCAGTGACTACAGTAGTCTGAGACATCCTAGATTCCCCTGTATTGCTGATGTTGATATTAGTTTAGAGATTTTCGGAGGATTATGGGGGAGGGGGCACAACAGAGGGAAGGAGGCTCAGAGAAAATCCAACAGACCTCTTTGTGGACTCACACAGAAGTCCACAATGTCACAGTGGGAGATGTGAAAGCTTTTTCTTCCCATTAGTCAAGGTCAGACCTGCAGTGACTTGCTCAAGGTCCCACAGTCAGTGGCAGAGTTAGGAGGAGGATGCAAGGTAACCTGCCTTTGCCTCTTATTCTTTACAGAACTCTGTCTTCCACGTCCTGTTCATGTCAAAGAGTATGGTGTCCTTTGCCAAGTCCCACAGCCACCGCAAGGCCAGACTGTCCTTCCCTCCTACTCACTGAGAGCAGGGTTGCTCTCTCTAAAGCCAAGATTGGTCTTTCCCCAAGGCCAGACAGTGCACCAGCTCAACCCCAGAGCCTGGAGGAGGGAAGAAAGCTTGGGAGAGACATTTGGAGTTCCTTTGCTACTCCGAATGATAGCGGCAGTTGATGATGTCTCTATCTATCTGGAGAAGGAGGACAGCAAGTGAAGGAGAGATGAGAGCCAACATTCTCAGGAAGAGGAGCATCTCAAGGACTTGGCGGATCTTCAGAGAGTCCCAGTAACCTTGGCCCTTGATCTCTGTGTTGTCTACACTAACAAACACTTAAAATAGCCTTCCTATGTGTCAGTACTGTTCTAAGCATATTACTTACTCACTTGCTAATTTCATTTTATGAAAATTTAAGCTGGGGGCATGGTAGCACATGCCTGTAAAGGTCTCCTACCATATAGGAGGTAGAGGCAGGAGCATCAGGAATTCAAGGCTTGCCTTGACTTACAGAGCAAATTCATAACAACTGGGTTGCATAAGATTCTCAAAATATTAATTCATTAAATAATCCTGTATCACTTGATTAAGTTATTAAACACCCCTACTCTTCTGAAGTAAATACTGCTGTTAGTCCCACTGAGTCATAGAGTTTAAACAGCTTGCCCCAGGCCTCACAAACAGGAAATGGCAGAGCAGAAACCCAAAGCCAATCTTTCTGGCTCTTATCCACCATGCTAGTACAGAGGCAGAGAGAATTTCCCTCACCCCGTCTCTGAAGGGTCAATAATTTAGTCTATGAAGTAAACTGACAATAGACAGATTAACAGAAGAGAGACACCAATGCATTGCATGCACATGCACAAGAGCCACATAAAACATAAGGCTCGAAGGGGCTGAATTGGCTTGGAGAGGTGGATGACTTCAAATCTGCAGAGCCTACATAAAAAGCCACATGTGGCACATCTGTGACCCCATCCAGTGTGCATGCTGGGGAGAGAGATAGGAAGATCGCTGAGGCTTTCTTTCTTTCTTTCTTTTTTTTAGGATTTATTTTTATGTGTATGAGTGTTTGGCCTGCATGTATGTATGTGTACCATGTTAGTGCCTGTAGAGGCCAGATGAGTACATTGGATGAGGACTTCAAATCCAGGCATTGGATCTCCTAGAACTGAAGGGTGCTGGAAATTGAACCCAGGTGCTCTGGTAGAGCAGAAAGCACTCTCAACCACCGAGGTATATCTCCAGTTGGAGCCTCTGGCCACCAGCCTATCGAGAATAAGGTAGAGCTCGATAGAGGAGACCAGACATTTTCCTCTGTCCTCACCCCCCCCCCAAAAACACACATGCACACATACACACACCCATGTGCATATCCACACACACTCAGTTCCAGGTAACCAAATGATTTTATTATGCTTTTACTATTTATTTTTGAGTCCTGGTTTTGTCATGGAGTCCAGGGTTGGCCTGGGGCTTTCTATATAGCCTAAGCTGGCCTTAGACTGTCAGTTCCCCTATCTCAGCCTCCCTACTGTTCTGATTAGCATGCCACCACACCTTTGTGAAATCTTTTAGACCATACATAAAAGAATTGGGGCTTGGGGCTTTGGGTGTCAGGGTGAGCTACACAAGGCTGGGAAAGGATGTGAAAGCTGAAAGCTGTTTTGCTATTTACACATATAAATTCTCTCAGGTGATAGCCCTCTGAAGAATGTGTGACCTCCTGGAACAATCTCTGGGCAGGAGTGTGAACATGACCTTTCCTCCAGCCACATAAGACAGCTAAGTGCTTGTTTACTTTACTAAGGGCTAATGTGGATTTCCTCTCTAGATGCAAAATGCCTCAGAAAGGGCTGAAGTTCAGAGTTAGTCTCCTGCCCTGCTGAGCCTCTGAAGAGCCAGTGGGAACATATCTACACAGCAGGCTTTGGAGGGCTCCTTCCCTTCGCCTGGGAATCTTCTCTTTACAGACAGTGCGAGGGCCGGAGGCTCCCTGCAGTCGGAAGGGAGGCTGCTGAACATTCCGAAGAGATGGGATGTCCTTGGAACCAGCACTTATTTACCACAGTCTAGGGCGTCTCTGCCCTTGGTTTCTTTGAAGACCAGTGTTTCCCACTTAAGATAGGCAGCACAGACCACAGACCCTTCCCATACCATTCCTATCTGGAGAAGGCTTTCTGCTGGGTTCTGGAAGCCAGGGTGAGGGGTGTGGTGCCAAGAACCCACGACCTCCTCGCTCCCTCCCACACAGCCGCCTGCACAGACATCTCTGAGAGGGCCTTTGATTAAAGAGACAAGTGACTTTGCCCATTCTATTGATCAGAATAAATTACTAGGAACTAATTTATGGGCCTCCCCACTGCCGATGACATGGTGGATTGTGCGCTATTGGTCAGTAAATTGGATTGTCAGGCTAGATTATTGGTTCGTATACAGTTATCTCTCATAGCAATATCAGGCAGCCCAGGTAGAGGAGTGAAATCCTTTCTCTGCTGCCAGATGCCAGGATGTCAGGCAGGGGGCCTTCTCCTTGGCTGCTGGGGAGGGGCGGGGAGGGAAGAGAAGGAGAGGGGAGGAGAGTTGAGCGAGGCCTCTGTGCAGGATGCTTATTAATTAGTGCAGCATCACAGCATTAAAAGAACATTAGTGTGGAATCGGCTGCAGAGTGATGGGGAAATGACATTGTGGGCCTCCTCCTGATTCTCCAGCTATGGCTCTGCTGGGTAGAGGCAGGGAGGGGGTTGATGAGCAGACAGGGGGATGGGAAAGATAAAGGGTGAGGGGCAAAAAGGGCCACGGGGAGGGGAAGGGAGAGGAGAGACCATATTTGCTGGGAGTTGCAAGCAGAGCGGATCTGCTAAGTGCCGGCATCGCTGAGCCACGCTGGGGAAATGGAGCTGCCGTTCTGCTCAGTACATCACAGCCAACGATGAAAAGTTCTAGAGCTGGGATTTCTCAGGCAATTTGGCCAGTGATGCATGGGGCAGTAGATCCTCGCGCACTCTTCCGTGCTTCTGCCAAGCCAGCAATAACAAAAACTTATTTTTTGCCAGGGAAACGGATATGAGTCAGGCAGCCCGTCAGGAGTAAGGGGGGCTGTACCACGCCACTGCGATTTGTACCGCTCCACTGTTTCCCCGAGCTCTAAAGACCTGCCAGGAGGTGACAAAGGCAAGACAATTTCAAGTTCACAGTCCTGTGTCCTCGAAGCATAACAGCGTGCCATAGACGGGGACTTGCCGGGCCTGTGGGTTGCACATTCAGCGGTCTTTTCCTCAAGCCCACTGGGGGGGAGGAGGGGGGCGTTGAGATGAGGGGATGAGCGGAGAGTTGGGGTGCAGCTACTGATTCCTGGAAAAGGTTCACCCCCAGCTCCAACCTCACAGAAGCATGGCAGAAAGAGCCCAGCGTGCAGGAAGGAACCGGAAGAGGATGGCAAGCAGGAAGGTGTATGGAGTATCAGTCTAGCCATGACTGATGAAAAGCGTCACTACCTCCAGTCAAGACTATCTCTGTCCCCTTGTCATGGACTGCGCTGAGCTATCCAGTCCCTGAAGGGCTGTATTGGAAACCCCACTTAGTCTTGTTTTCTGTCTGGCTGTTGAGGCATGAGCCCTGAGGAGGCCTGCACCTCCTTTGAGGCATGATCAGGAACACAAGCAACCTGTTCTCTGAGCCTCGGGCCTCGGGGCAAACGGTCAGGTGGAGCATTCAGTCCTGACTCTAGCTATCAGTAATCTGACACTGCCAGTGACCCAGCAAGTAAAGCCCTGAGGGCCAGGGACCCAGGGCTTCCAACTTGCTTGAGCTGCCCCTGAGAACTGCCTGGAGGAGGTCTCATTAGTATCTACAAAAACATCTCAACATTATTCCTCCTCTTGGTGCTCTTGAGCACGCTGATTTGAGTTTTCTGAGAAGAGACTCGCACCATGAACAAAAAATATTCTACAGATTCCAAAAGATAGAGGCTTCAAAGGTGAAAAGCCCCGGCTAAGCCTCCAGGTATATTTTAAGCCTACCCCCTGGTTACTCTGCTCTCTAAAAGTTAAGCTGCAGAGCCAGTGTGGTGGCTCACTGGGTAACCGCACTTGCTGCCAAGCCTGATGACCTGAGCTTCTTCCCCACACAATAGAAGAGAACCAACACCTACAAGTTGTCCTCTGACTTCTACATGTGCACTGTGTGTGCCCCCACCACACACACACACACACACACACACACACACACACACACACACACATTAAATAAGTAGATGTAATTTTTTTTTTAAGTTAAACTGTGGCCCTTGGCTATTTCAGTATGAGTTCCCATCCCGATAGTTCTCCTAGACGCCGGTCTGGTGACAAACAGGAAGCTAAAGAGAAGAAACTCGGAAGACACGGGACTGGGACAGTACCACTTCCTCTTGTCTGGCTTTACTATGTCCTGGCTTTCAGTACAGCTGCTATGTGGGAATGAGTCCACCAGGCCTCAGAGCACCCTGGCCTCCGAGATGGAAGAGTTTGCAAAGCTTGGAGAAGAAAAGTAGGCCCACTGGCTGCTCTATAAATTAGAGAGTCATTAAGAAGAGGCAGGAAGGGCTTTGGGGGCCTGAGCCTTTCGATTTCTTGTTGGGATAGTTTATTGCTATTGTTTCTATTTCATACGTTTATTGCAAAACCAATAAAAATTATCTATTAAGAGCAGGAAACTCATCTTTTGACTTCTTGGTGGAGGTTTCTACAGAATAAACTTTAACTGGTCCAGCATAGCTTGCAGGAGAGGAGCAAGCCCTGTGGAGTTACCTCCAAGGCCAGCTAAGCATACAGTAGGAGTGTCCAGCCCTGGGGGACAGACTGAGGAGGCCACACAATCAGGACTCTCCTAGACAGCCCATGGCAGCCGGCTACATATAACAGTTAGTGCCTAGCAACCCTGGAGCTTCACAGTTCCTGCTCCAGAGAGGAACCCTCAGCTGGAAGGAGATACCTGAATACTTGATTTATGGAACTATTCTTGAAATGAAATTTTGTAGGGGTGTTTCCAAACCAGATGAATAAAATGTCCAAGATTCCAAAGGGAAGGCCCTGTCCAGGTGAAAGGGCAGGGGGCTAGCTAGCATCTGTTGTACTCTGCTGCTGTGCTGGGCCAGGTTCTGCATTGCCACCCTTTCGTTGAGTTTAGTTTTGCACCCCTTTATTAAAATTTTTATTTATTATTGCTGTGGGGTGTATGTACGCATGTGCATATAGAGGTCACAGACAACTCTGTAGGGTTGGTTCTCCACCTTTGTGTGGGTCCCAGGTCACCAAGCTTGCAAAGTACCTTCAACTGCTGGGCCATCTCACTGATCCCTGTACTCCCTTGTAGTTGGAGAGCTTCTCTCCAGGTCCCACTAAGCCCCAGCAGTCCAGTAGCCCACTTATAAAATAAACACACAGACATTTATATTATTTAAACTGCTTGGCCATTAGCTCAGGCCTATCATTGTCTAGCTCTTACTCTTATATTTAGCCCATTTCTATGAATCTATACTTTGCCATGTGGCTCGTGGCTTACCAATACCTTACATGTTCCTTGTCATGGCAGTGGCTGACTGGTCTCTCCCAGCCTTCCACTTCCCACAATTCTCCTCCTCCTTGTCCCGCCTACCCTATACTTCCTGCCTGGCTACTGGCCAATCAGCACTTTATTTTACCCAAGCAGAGCAACACATTTGACATACAGAACATCCCACAGCACTCCCCTCCCCTTTTTAAGGAAAAAAAAATGTATGTTGTCTTGGGCTAGGGATGTAGCTCAGTTGGTAGAGAGATTCCCTAACATGCATAGCCTGGATTTGATCCCCAGCACCACACAAAACATGGTGGCTGTGATCCCAGCATTTGGGAGGTAAGTCAGGAAGACCAAAGTTCAAGGTCATTCTTGGCTCTACAGGGAATTTGAGGACAGCCTGGGATATGTGAGACCTCATCTCAAAAATAAAAGTAAAATATTTTTTAAGTGTGTATACTATCTCCATTTGATTAAATGGGACACTGAAGGTGGGCAATGCTAGCATGTGACCAGGGGCAAAAGACAACATAGTCCCCAGCATGAGAACACCAATCCTAGAGGTTACTACTTCTCTTTCAAAGAAAGAGTAGGAGGGATGTACTCTCCTTGTGGGCCTCTAGGATGCCCTGGAAAGGATTCACAACCAGTTGAGGGGAAACTCACCCAACTATGATTCAAATTAGAACTTGCCTCCAGAGTTACCCACATCCCTAAATCTAGTGGGATGAACCACAGGGATCTTCAATAACTTGCTCTGTCAGGTCACAGGGTGGTGACTAATGGGCCTAGAGGAGGAGATTGTGAAAAACACTTGAGGAAATAAATTTGGGTGATTAAATTTCAAGGCAGTTCATGGAACAGCAACCTGAGGCCTAAACTAAGCCATCAAACTAAGAGAATCAAGATTTCACTTTAACCACAGCTGCCCAGGAACCAAGCTGGAGACTGCAAATTGTCAGTGGGACAGAGAAGTCCTCCTACCAAATTTCTAACCTTCCTTCCAAAGGCCAGCTAGCAACAAGCTAAGTCATTATTGTCTGTCCACAGATACCATGTCATTTTTAACGTTAAAAATAAAGAAGTGAACATTATTGATCACCCATGTTAGAAAGGAAAATTGGGGACGGTCCTCCAGTGGGCACAAGCCAGAACCACTCACAAACTTCTGAGAGACTCTCTCGGGTTACTAAAATAATAGAAGAGGCCCAAATTCCTCTGCTTCCCTTCTACTTCGACTGAATGCCATGAACCCTGATTGGATCTAAGCCCTTAAAAGTCCGGGTCTTGTGGCTTGGGATGTAATCCTCCATCACCCTCACCTCAACCGAGTCACACCTCAGGTACTGATAAGCTTTGCCGGTGAACATCACCAGGCCTCAAGATGCTGTTCCCACCCGCTGTTTATAGCCCTATGGGACTTCACTTTAACTGGTTTGTTGCTTTATGAATAAAGCCGGGTGGAAAGAGCTGGAGCCCCAGCCGCCCCTGCGATGGAGGGGCCCAGCCGCCCTGGCCCAGCCGCCTCTAAAACGGCAGGGCTCAGACAGAAAGACCTTAGCAGCTGCTTCCTTCCATCTCTCTCCATTTCATCCTCTCTAGAGAGCTCACCTCTCTCTGCCCTGGCCTCACCAGCTGCTTCATGCAAATCCAGCTGAGACAGCTGCTAACCCCATCCTGCTAAATTTCCAGGGGCCCTGGAACCCCCTTGGCGGTCTTGGCCCAAAGCTGGGCAAATTTCTGGCGTCCAGACAAGGTTGAGATTGTTCAGAAAGTACTTCAGGAGGAAACTGGGGAAAAGCCAAAAAACTAAATTGCAAAAGCAGAGAATCAGACAATGTACAGAGCACAGCCCATTCTGCTGAATAACTCTCTCCCAGTCCCAGAACGGTTGGTTGGGAGGAAAAGGATAGAGCCCGGGACTGGTGGTGCAGGCCTGATAACCGGGTTGCTTGAGACACTGAGGGAGGAGAATCACAAACGGAAGGCCCGGCTGCACTCCAGACTGAGTTCAAGGCCAGCCTGGGAAATGTAGACTTTTCCTCACAACAAAAAGTGAAAAACATCCCAGCACTCAGGAGGCAGAGGCAGGCGGATCTCTGTGAGTTCGAGGCCAGCCTGGTCTACAGAGCGAGATCCAGGAAAGGCGCAAAGCTACACAGAGAAACCCTGTCTGGAAAAACCAAAACCAAGTGAAAAACAGGAGGGCTAGAGTTATAGTTCAGTGGGAACGCAACTGCCTGGCATGTGCAAGCCCCTAGGTTCAATCCATACTACCAAGCCCCACCCTGCCCCACCCCCAAAAAAAAGAGGAGGAAGGGGAAAAGGAAGGGGAAAAGGAAGGGGGAAGCAGGGTAGCAAGGAAGCAAAAAGAAAGGTAGATCTGATCAAGAAACCTAAAGCCTCTGGGCTGGCTAAGGGACAGCCCCTCAGGAAGGCAGGTTTACCATAGCCATGCTAAAGAGATAGGTGAATAATCATCCCTTTAATGAAATAATGTCCTTTTCCTTTCCCACATAACTGGGGTCTATTAAGCCAACTTTGGACTCAAATCCTGGTTCTCTTACATCTTAGCCAAATAGCCTCCATGTAAGTCGTTATGAGGGAGTAAGAGACAGATCCCCAGTAAACAGACAAGGGGAGGGGCCACGGACAGATAAAAAGGTGGCAAACTTCTGGCTTCTTCTTCACCCTCCTGACCTGTGACAAAGGCCTGGTGGGCTTTTTCTTCCAGGCTCCCACCCCATCCCTGATGGCAGATTGGTCTAACAAGTTCAAGGCCAGACCAGGACATGTTTACCCCAAAGTTGTGGGCCTATCAGGCTCCTTGTCTTTGTTTGACTGACCAACCCTAATTTAGGGGAGGAAAGCCCCCTCAAAAGCCCTCTAAAGCCCCCAGCCCTTGAGGAGAGACCAGACTTCGGGATCCCAGTGTTCCCCCATCTCTGCTTTTCTGGCGCTTTCTGTGTGCTTTGCTGTGTGTGTTTCCTCACTCCTAACAAAAGCTTTTCTTCCAAGGCTGACTTGTCTGTTGTGCCCGAGAGTCCCCGCAGCTGTTACCTGTCCTGCTCCAGAGCTTTTCTGCCTTTGAATTTTTTAATTGGAAGAGAGAATGAACCCTATCAAGACCCCTAGATCGAGGTAACAACTGAACCCTACACTGAGATTTTTTTTTTTTTTTCAGTTATTTTGTGTGTGGCGGTCAGAAGCCACTTCTCTCCTTCTTCATGCGGGTTCCTGTGACCAAACTCAGGTAGTCAGGGTTGGTCAGGGTTAGTTCCTTTACCCACCATTTTGATGACCGTGAACTAACATTTTAATAAAATGGGCTTAAGCATTCTGTCTTTCTCATAATTGATGTGGGATATTAAATATCATCTTGTAAATCACCCAGCATTTTGCCTGACACATAGTAGGAAGGTTTAAAAAACTAGCTATAAATACATAAATTTTTCTTAACTGGTGTCCATACCAACTCGCTTATATCCTGTTCCCTGAAAACTCTGCAACTGTAAAGCAAAGGCAATATCCTTATAGAATCATTCTAGATCCATACAACAGTCTCATTATAGATTAGTAAATTCAAGTCTTTTACCGCTAGGACCAGGGATTCTCTCTAGTTGTACATAAGATGTTTTCTGAGCTGGTAAGGCTGAAGGAGTCAGAACTTAAACCAGAGAAAATTCTCCAAGTTCATGTCAAGGCTGATGACAATTTTTCTAATCTTCGGGGGAGGGTCTTGAGCGTTCCCACTGGGGCCATGTCCAGGTCCTTGTCCAGAGAAACTTCCCAGATGGCCTGCCCATCCTCCCTGTGGTATACTGGGTCACCTCTAGAAGGAACACCCTGGCTTTGCTGCCTGGTTTCCCATTTGGAGTTGATCTACACTGGGCACTGAGTTCACACACAATGAGGTTTAGGATCTACTCGTTTTGCTGGTGGGTGGGCAGCTAGATGATTCAGTGGGTCACTGAAAATTTGTACGTCTTTCCCAGGCTGAGAAGAAACAGTGGTGGCCTAGCAACCAGGGAATCTGCCTAGCAACAAGGGCGAGAGGCAGCGCCTGCCGGGATTGTTTGGAATGGCTGACGAATAGGCAGCCGAGAAGACTTTTCTGGATTTTGTCAAGCTGAGGTCTCAAGCCAAGAGGAGAAGGGTGATCTCGGGGGATCAAAAAAAGACGTGGGAGGCAGGGCAGGCACAAAGTCAGCATATTGGAGACGTTACAGACCCAAACTAGAAAAAGCCCCCTGCCTTCCAGGAGGAAGCTGACACCCCAGAGTGGACACATAGGAAGAGTCTCCACCTCCTCTGTGCTCTGGTTTGCAAGGGCACATACAACAGGACACATGTTCACATGTGCTGCTGACCTGGAATTGTTCAACTCAGAAAACCACGGCTCCTTGGAAAGGATGGAGACCCACATTGCTCACAATGAGCCCACAGGCAGCTTCCGCGGCTTTCGAGACTGGTCTGGCTTCAATCATCTGCCCATTTCTCTCCTTTCTATCCATCACAGGACAAGGGCCTGGGCGCGCCCCTCTGTGAACCCTCAAGACCCTCCCCTGAAGAGAAGAAAAATTGTCATCCGCCTTTGACCTGATTAATAATTAAAACCGCTGAGTTTGAACTGCCCCTAACGGTGAGGTGCTCCAAAACCCCAGAAAACTTTAACAAATAACCAGCCTGCTGCAGGGAGAGGAAGCTCTTTTCACTAGACAAACTGACAATTAGCCGCTATTCACAATCCCCCTCCAGTCTTAGCATATTGGTTCTCCTTTGAAAGTGGCTCGGCATGGGGTAGAATTTTTGGCCTTGAGTTGGGAACTACTGTGCATAAAATCAAAGAATGGAAGGCAGCAGTTGAGAGAATAGAGGCTATTTGGGGATTAGTGATTTCAGGAGTTAGACTTCTAATAACTTGGTGAGTGGTGGGTTAGGAATGTCCTCAGGAGCATCAGGCAGTCAACTCGGTGGGACATGTCCTCACATTGAACTGGAAATCGTGAGTCACTCACTACCCCAGAGATCAGAAATACAAAATGGCAGGAAATAACTGCAACTCAGCAGCGCCACATGGCAAGCCACATTTTAGAATTGCTGCAGGCAACATCTCACGCTTGCAGTCTTGGGGTTACATGTGAGACCCCAAATAGGGCTCCAACTTTTCTCCCCAAAGAGCCACAAATATAGACCACCACCCCATTAGGGAACACATTGATGGAAAACAAAGGAGTGGATGAGATGGGAGAAGGGAGAAGGAGGGAGCAGGCATCCAAACTGCTCATTTTCCCCTAGGAAGCATAAGGCCCAGCCACTACGGTGGGTGAGCAAAGCAAATTGGTAATGGGTGATCCAGATTGCATCTCGGAGTCTTGCCTGCTTTCCAGGCACTTACTGAACTTTTATAACTCTTTTGGGGGTAAGGCAGGAAAACGCGTGGTTTCTTATTGACCAGTTGGGGAGAGGGAGTCGAAGTTGGCTGGCCCAAGTCTGTTGCTTCTGTACAAGCCATACTGTAGTCACCCAGAGATGTTTAATAAATTTACTAATGGAGGAGAGGCTAGAAAATTATCTGATCATTGGCTGCAGCAGCTTCAAGATTGCAAAGGCCCAGCCTGGAAGGTCCTAGGAAGTTATTTTGACCAGAGAGGGAAAGCAGAAGGCAGAGACCCACACAGACCGCTCATCCTCAACACCCAGGAGGGGCAGAAACCCTTTGTGATAGTAAATTTCCTTTTTATTCTTATTTATCTTGATTAAAATACTGCTTATAACAGTAAAGCAAATGCTCTCAAGTACATGACTTAATAAGTAGGTATGTGTATTCACAGAAACCCTGGCCAGGACAAATAGAAAGTATAAGCCATCCAGAAGGGGCCTTGTCCCTTCACAGTCAATATGCGTTCACCTCCATAAGGGAGGCACTATTCTCTCTGTATAAATAGGCCTGATTTCGAACTTGTTACAAGGGCGATTACTAAATCCTCAGGTCTACCTACCTGTGCTCAGCCTGCCTGTGAGGTTCACTTGTGTGGTTGCAGATATCAGAAGTTCATTCCTTTCCATGGCTGTGTGGTGCCCCACTCTGTAAGAAACGTCCCACTGCTGACCCTGCTTCTACTGGAATAGTAGTAGTGTGCCTTCTTTTTGTTTATTCCATAAAGCTGCTATGAATGTTTTTGTACTCTCTTGTAGTGAGTGCCAGCACTCATTTCTACTGAATATATATCCAAGAGTGGAACCACAAGGCCACTTATCATAAACGAAGTAGCTTGGCCTTCAAGAGAAAGGGGGCCACATCTGTCTATTGTTTTACCCAGTGAGACTGTCATGAGGTAGGTACTCAGCAAATATCTTTGGAAATAATAAAAGAACACTGATAGAAAAATCAATTTTACCAGAATTAATGTACACATTTGATGTGATTTTAATTGGATAACAAGAAGGTTTTTATTTGGAGGGGAAAATGAATTAAATGATTTCAAAGTTACAGAGCAGAATAAATACTTGAGAGAGGCAAATAAAAATGTGAAAAAGGAGAGACAGAGAGTGAGACTTGTCTTCCCAGATATCAGACTGAACTATAAAACCTCTGTAATTAAATCAATTTGGTATTGGCATGGGAATAGATAAATGGATCTGTGGAATAAGATAGAGAGCCCAGAAACAGACCAAGTATACATATGAGAATTTACTATATGACCAAGTTGGTATTTCAATCCCATGAAAAAGAATGGATTATTTAATAAATGGTGCCAAGTCAACTTCCATCAGGAAGAAAATAAAACTGGATTCCTATTTCATACTACTTACAAATGTGAACTCCGTATAGATTAAAGACAAACGTGAAAAAAATAAGACAATAACAATCTTGAAAATTTAGGAAGCTATAAGCTGGGTATAGATACGGAGAGTGCTCTACACACCAAGACTAGGAACCAGAAGCTATAAAAGAAAGTATAGACATATTTTACCTTGTAACAACTTTTTTTTAAGTTTTGTATGGCAGAAGAAAAAAGAAAAACAATAGACAAGGGACTGGAGTAATAGCTCAGTGGTTAAGAGCACTGGCTGCTCTTCCAGAAGACCTGGGTTTGACTCCCAGCACCACATGGCGACCCACAACCATCTGTAACGCCACTTCCAGGGCATCTGTGCCGCCTTCTGTGGACACTGCATCCACATGGTAGACAAACATACAAGCAAAACATCCATGCACATAAAGTAAAATAATTTTTTAAATAGACAAATGTACAAACTCACACAGGAGAAACGGATAACCAGAAGCAATAACAAACAAGGTTTTTGTTGGTGGTGGGGTTTTGGGTTTTTTGTTTTTTGGGTTTTTTGTTTGTTTGTTTGTTTGTTTGTTTTTTGCTTGGTTTTTCTTTCGGTTTTCGAGACAGGGTTTCTCTGTGTAGTCCTGGCTGTCCTGGAACTCACTCTGCAGACCAGGCTGGCCTCGAACTCACTGAGATCCACGTGCCTCTGCCTCCCCAGTGCTGGGATTAAAGAAGTGCACCATCACTGCCCAGCACAAGAAGGCTTTATAAGCAGACAAAAGGCAAGCAAGCAACCCAACAGGAAAATGAACAACTGGCAGCAGCAAACACAGCATGAGAGCACTGAACTGGTCAGCAGGAGGAGCTCACAACTGGTTTTAACTTTTTAGACTTTTTTTTTTTGAAGTGTATGGGTATTTTGTCTACCTGTATGTCTGGGCATTACATGCATGCCTGGTGCCTTTGGAGGACAGAAGAGAGAGTTGGATCCCCTGAAACTGGAGTTACAGATGGTTACAAACCACCATGTGGGTGCTGGCAAGTGAACCTGGGTCCTCTGGAAGAGCAGCCAGTGCTGAGCCGTCTCTCCAGCCCCACTCACAACTATTAATACTCATGAAAATACAAATCAAAGTGAGATATTACTTCATCCATTTCAGACTGCAAGCACTAATCTGAGGGTGATTTCTATTGCCAGAATGAAGGAAAACAGATTTCACATTGATGGTAGAAATGTACATTTCTATAATCCTTTGTAATCTAGCAACAGCTGTAACTGAAAATATGTATTCTCTTGACCCTCAATCCCACTCTTAGGTACCCTAGAAATGAAAACACTAGTAAGTATGTGTAAGCACATGTTATGTATCAGTGTTTTGCATGCATAAGGGGACATGCTCACATACACACAGTAGTTTTAATTGTACTAGCCATTTTCTTTCAACCTTAGGGCAGGGAGAATAGAAACAAACTAATAGGGACTATATGATCTGCTAATTAAAAGTGGAAGTCCTCTCCCTTTAAAGATTGATTATTTTTTGTGTATGGGTGTTTTGTCTACATGTTTGTCTGTGCACCTTGTGCATGCAGCACCTGCAGAGGCCAGAATCGGGTGTCAGATCCCCTGGACCTGGACTTACAAATGGCTGTGAGCTGCCATGTGGATGCTGGGAACTACACTTGAGTCCACTGGGAAGGAAATATGAGGTCTTAACTGCTGAGCCATCTCTCCAGCCCCTAAAGCACCAGTTGGGGCTGGAGGGGTTCAAGACAGGGTTTCTCTTTGTAGCCCTGGTTGTCCTGGAACTCTCTGTAGACCAGGTTAGCCTTGAACACATAGAAATCACCTGACTCTGCCTCCCAGTACACCATTTTAAAAATTATTCATTTAATTTATGTATATTGTTGTTTTGCCTGTATGTCTAAGGATGTCAGAAACTGTAATTACAGACAGTTGTGAGCTGCCATGTAAGTGCTGGGAATTGAACCTAGGTCCTCTGGAAGAGCAGCCAGTGCTCCCAACCTCTGAGCCATCTCTCCAGCCCCTCCACCAAAGCACCATTTTTTTTCTTTTCTTTTCTTTTTTCTTTTTCTTTTTGTTTTTGTTTTTTGTTTTTTGTTTTTTGTTTTTTTGGGTTTTTTTTGTTTGTTTGTTTGGGTTTTTTTTTTGGAGCTGAGGATCGAACCCAGGGCCTTGTGCTTGCTAGGCAAGCGCTCTACCACTGAGCTAAATCCCCAACCCCAAAAGCACCATTTTTAATGTCTGGAGATTTCTATGGTGTAAATCCTCCCATCATGTCCAATTTCAAGTTAGCAGTTGATGTCACTGGGGAAAAAACATAGATGTGAATAGATATGTCCAATCAGCAGTAGAGTACCAGGATTCCAAGATACCCATCCTTCGGATAAATCATATCCCAGCTACATATCTATTGGTCAGGCATTGAGAAGAATGAGATGGTCATTCAGAAGTCTTCTTCGTAAATTTCCAAAGGGTGTTGTTGAGTGAAAAGCAGGAAACATGGGATCTCATTTTTTAAAAACATATTGATAAAACTTGTATTTGTGTGTGCATCTTTTTTTATTTACTTATTTATTATGTATACAGAAGAGGGCACCAGATCTCATTACAGATGGTTGTGAGCCACCATGTGGGTGCTGGGAACTGAACTCAGGACCTCTGGAAGAACAGTCGGTGCTCTTAACCTCTGAGCTATCTCTCCAGCCTGTTGTGTGTGCATCTTATTTGCACATAACTATATGAATCTGAGGAGTAGCTAAGAGAAAAGTTAAACAAGAAGGGTGTAGTGATGTATTACACATGTTTATGCATTAAAAAAAATTTTAGACAGGGTCTCGATATACAGCCTTTGACAGCCTGGAACTGGCTATACAGACCAGGCTACCCTCTAACTCACAGAGATCTGCCTACCTCTGCTTCTGGAGTGCTGGAAATAAAGGTGTGTATCACCATGCCTGTCTCATATAGAAATACTTTCAACTGAAAAAGAAGGAAATAAACTATACTGAGTCTCTGCCATCTGTCCAGCTCCTTACCAGGCTGTGTGTAGCAGGCACTATAGGATCATGTAAGTCATGGTTCCATTCTTTGGTTCATCTAGAAATATAAAAACAAACACAGGTAAACTTATTATCTGCAATTTGGTGTGAATTAAATACAAGACAGGGACAAATAAAATAATGGTGGGCATTTTACAAAAACTAAGCCTGCTACTCCCCCCCATCCCCCAGCCTTCTCTGCCCCAAGCTCGATTGCAGGACAGATGCCTCCACTTCCAGAAGGCTGCTTTCTTCTCCTGATGGAGTGGCTTTGCAGGCTTCTTTAGCTCCCTACTCTGCCTGCTCCTAAAGATACATTTTATCTTTCAGCTTTTACTGTTTTACCAGTAACTGATTTACTACTAATCACCATGGAAACAGAAGTAGAAAATGTGAAGAACACAACCCAGGAAGCCACAGAGAGTAAAGAGTTTTCCAGGTAATAAAGGTTTGGTGCTGAGGTCTGGCTCTTGCTCCTTTCCAACATGACTTCTGGAAGGCCTCCGTGGATACTACCCCTCTCTTGTGTCCCAGAGCCCCATGTTCCTCCCCATTTTCTCTCTGCTTGGGTGGCCTTGGGGAAGATCCATCACTTCTAGGGGTTTCAGTTCTTCCGGGCTTCTCATTTACTGGAGTTTTATCTTGGTATAGCAAATGAAAAAAAAAAAAAAATAGGCAGACAGCAATCTGTGTCTCCAGACCAAGGATTATTAGATAAGCCCCAGTAAATCCCAGCTGGCCCCAACAGCCTTTCTCTGGGAAGTTCCAACCCCTGACGAATGCTCATCCAGACAGCCTCTCAGCTGGTTAAAGTCCCCCATGCCACTGGAGAGCCCCCCACTCCAAAAGTGCAGTCTTCTCACTTGGAGGGGACCTTCACACCCATGCTGTCTTCAGTCACAAAACTGGTGAGCATCCTTGGCCATAGAAAGACTAGCCTACCTCCCAAGGTTTTGATGATGATGATGATGATGATGATGATGATGATGATGATTGTTTTGCCTCTTTTCTTTTTTGAGATAGGGTTTCACTATGTAGCTCTAGCTGACCTGGAACTAGCTATGTAGACCAGAATGGCCTTAGCTCCCAGAGATCCGCCTGCCTCTGACTCTTGAGTGATGAGGTTAAAGCATGCACCACTCTGCTGGACTGTCTTGTTTTAAGACTTACTTTTATGCATATGAGTGTTTTTCCTGCATGTATGTCTGCACACCACACGCATGCAGTGCCTACGGAGGCAAAAAGAGGGTATTGGGTCAGCAGAAACTGTAGTTACAGATGGTTGTGAATTGCCATAAGGGTGCTGGGAACGGAATTAGGGTCCTCTGAGAGAGCAGCCAGTGCTCTCACTGCTGACCCATGTCTCCAGTCCCTTTTTTGTTTATGAGATATAGCTCAGGCTAATCTTACACTTGAGACTTAGTCAAGGCTGACCTTGAACTCCTGATTCTCTTAAACTCCACTTCAAAAGTGCTGGGAATACAAATAAGTACTACTCTGCCCAGCTGTTGTTTCAAATTTAATCATGGCGCTCTGTGTGTTTGGGGTTAGAGCATCCATGTTCCATGGAGTGTTCATAGAACTCAGGACAGCGTTCCCGAGTGGGTTCCTGCCTTCCACCTTGTTGAGTCAGGGTCTCCCATTTCTGCTGCTGCACAGCTTACTCTAAGCCAGTTTTCCTGTCTCGACTACCCATCTGACTTTAGCAGTGCTATGATTACTGAGGCTTACCATGGCTCAGCATTTTACATAGGTTGTAGGGATTGAACTTGGGTTACCAGGTTTTGGAGGCAAACACTTTTACCTGCTGAGCCATATCTCCTAGATATAGCTTTTTGAAAACTCCCTGTTAAATATTTCATTGATTACACAGGGTGGTGGTGGTGGTGGTGCACGCCTTTAATCCCAGCACTTGGGAGACAGAGCCAGGTGGATCTCTGTAAGTTCGAGGCCAGCCTGGGCTACAGAGCAAGATCCAGGACAGGCACCAAAACTACACAGAGAAATACTGTCTCAGAAAAAAAATTCATTGATTACATCCACATTTTACACTTATCTAGCTTTTGAAGGGATTTATATAAAGTACTGAAATGCACAAGAAAACATTCAGGAGGAAAAGACCTTCATTAGAAGGTCCAAGGTGATGTCAATTCTATGGGATCAGTAAGGGGGTTGGGGGGAATGTACTCTTTTTTCCTTTCCATTTTCCTTCCTTTCTCTTCTGAGATGGGGTTCCTATGTTGCCCAGGCAGGCCAAATAATCCTCCTGCCTCAGCTTCCTGAGGAGCTGGGACTATGGACAAATTTTCCCAACTCAAGAGTTTGTGTCTTAATAATCAGAATGTAAGCTGAGCCCAGACGGATTCAGGGGGTGGGCAGTGAGGCCAGAAGTCAGAGGCAGTAAAGGAAACAGGGACCAATGCTGTGAGTAAGGATGAGTGCTGGGAGAGGGCTGACGGAGAGAGAGATCCTAGTCCTGCCCTTTGTTCCTGGACAAGGCCTAACTACCATGCTCAGCACTTTGTTCTGGTTTAATCTTCAGTTTTCTTGGCTACAAACACTCACTGTAAACACATCGAAAGTGAGAGACCAAGGCAAAGTAAAAGTGGGACTCCCAGCCTCAGAGACAGACTCGCAGCAGCTTTCGAGTACATGCACCCAGATTGCCTCTCTATAGAAATGCACACATTTATAAACTGTAACGAAATCCCTATCACAGAACCATGACCATTTTCTACAGCTTAAACAGTCTTAAGCCTGCAGTTACCCATGCTCCCTCCTCTCAACTATGCACACATTAAAAATGCTAAACAGGGTTGCAGACACGGCTCTGAGGTCAAGAGCACTGACTGCTCTCCAGAGGACCTGGTTTAGTTCCCAGCATCCACATGGATGCTCACAAACATCTGCAACTCCAGTTCAAAAGACTATGACATCCCCTTCCGGCCTCCACTGACACTGCACATACGTGGTGTACAGACGTACATGCAGGAAAACACCCACACATATAAAATAAAATCTTTTTTACAAATGCTAAACAATAAACAAGCAAAATGCCCAAGTTTTCACTTTTCCCCTAGTCATGAGCTTTTGTTCTCTTAGAAAATGTATTCTCTCAAAAAGATTGTGACTCTTCGAGGCCAGCCTAGTGTACAGAGGGAGTTCCAGGACAACCAAGGCTACACAGACAAACCGTGTCTCAAAAATCAAAAACGGGGAGAGTTGTTGCTCTCCCTCCAAATGGTAAATACCTGCCTGTCTAGTGCAAGGCCTGGGTTTATCGCCAGCGTCACCAAGAAAGAACAGCAAAAGCTGTGGCCCCTTCCTTTCTTTCCTGGTGCCTAAACATATGCATGGTAGATAATCTACCAATGCATTCAAGATACATTACCCTG
Organism: Onychomys torridus; assembly: GCF_903995425.1. Taxonomy (NCBI): domain Eukaryota; kingdom Metazoa; phylum Chordata; class Mammalia; order Rodentia; family Cricetidae; genus Onychomys; species Onychomys torridus. The sequence continues at coordinate 163,439,459 of NC_050443.1, forward strand.
CAGTTGGCTGTGCTCTGTGGGGGTTGGCTTGTTCTTTCCCCACATAAGATATGTTGGACATCTGTCCCTGTCAATATCTAAGCATTATTGTGACTGGCAGGTGTGGACTCCTCTCCAGAGAAAAACAGGATTCTTCAGATGTTGGAGCCTGTAGCCACGCATTAGGATCCTGGGGGAATTTTCATGCTTTAGCGAATGAGCAGTACAACTGCCGGCGAGTAGGGTTTCTTCAGATTTTGAATTGCATTTACGAGCAACGGACCTGCCTTCAGTCCTTCAAGGAAAAAGGTGAGATCTAAATTAACTTGATCATTTGTTCAGAGGTAGTTCAACACAGGAGCAATGAGTTCTGCCGTCATAGTTAGAAGTGAAGGTTGAAAGAAATCAAGAACAGAAAATCCACCAGCACAAGGTTTTCCTTCGTTACCTCTGTTACAAAGGTATTTATACACTCGTTATTTAACTGTTACTTAATATGATACTTTTGCTTATTACTAAATCCATTATACTAGAGAATAGACAGAGCACTCTTTGCATGTTATCATCATCCTATTGGGATCTCCCTGAATCTTGCTATGCTTTTTTTTTTTTTTTTTGGCAAATATTCTACACGTACTTGAAAAGAATGTAAATTAATGATGCAGTGTTGTCTACCATTCTCAGTGAAGGAAGAAATCAGAAGCCTAAAGTTCACATTCCTAGTATAATTAACATCTCCAGCTGGGGATGTAGCTCAGGGGCAGAACACCTAGCACGTGCGGGGCCCTGGGTTCCATTCTCATCATGGCAGAGAGAAGGGGGAGATAGGCAGGTAGAACAAGCAGAGAGGGAAAGGGAGAGGGGCATGGAGAAAGAAGAGAAGGAAGAAAAGAAAGAAGAAACCTTGCAAGTTGAGTGGTTTCCCCTCAGAAACCCAAATCCAAAGTTGTTCAAGACCCTTGTATTATTTACACATAACAGTTTAGGTTCCTCCTAGATTATTTATAATACCTAACACAATGTAAATGCTATATAATTAGCTGTAATATAGTTTAGAAAAAAAGTCTGTATACATTCAAAATAAAGGTTCTTTTTCCTCAAATATTGGTTTTTGTTTTTGTTTTTTTTTTTTTAGACAGAGTTTCTCTGTGTAGCTTTGTGCCTTTTCTGGAACTCACTCTGTAGCCCAGGTTGGCCTCGATCTCACAGAGATCAGCCTGGCTCTGTCTCCCAAGTGCTGGGATTGAAGGCATGCACCACCTCCACCAGGTCTAAAGCAGAATTTTTTTTTTAAGATTTATTTATTTATTATACAGTGTTCTGCCTGCAGGCCAGAAGAGGGTACCAGATCTCATTACAGATGGTTGTGAGCCACCAGGTGGTTGCTGGGAATTGAACTCAGGACCTCTGGAAGAGCAGACGGTGCTCTTAACCTGTGAGCCATCTCTCCAGCCCTAAAGCAGAATTTTTTTAAATGATGTTTAAATTGTCAATCCAAGGGGCTAGAGAGATGGCTAAAAGCATTTGCTGCTCTTCTAGCCAACCCAAGTTCGATTCCCTGAACTCACATGGTTGGCTTGCAGCCAGTTCCAGAGGCTCTAACATCCTCTTCTGGCCTCTTTGGGTACTAGGCACCACATGGTACACAGACATATATGCAGGCATAATACCCATACACATAAAAAGTTGAAGCCGTATAAAAGACTCCAAAGTTGAAAGTAACAATTCTGAGTCCTCCCTTATAACCCAACCCTGGAGGGCAGGATGCAGGTGCTGTCAACCATGTTGTGTGCAAACAGCCCTGACTTATGATGATTCCACTTAATGACTTTAGACTTTATGACAGTGTCAAAGCAACATGCATTCGGTGTGTGTTGGGACTTTGGTCTTCTCCTGGCCAGTGATATGTTACATCATACTCTCTGGTGGGTGCTGGGTAGGGGCTGTGAGCGGTAGGGGCTGTGAGCGGCAGCTCCTCATCAGCCAGGAGATACAAGCCGCACTCTACAGTAAACTGTGTGGCTAGACTGATGTATGAAACGCATTTTCCACTCTCCGTGTTTTCAATTTACCATGAGTTTAGCAGGCTATAACACCACTGTCAGTCAAAGAGCAGCTGTACTTCCATGGAGACATTGCCTATGTAATCCAAGGTATGTTATTACACACTACATGCCTGATCTTAAAAAGAAAACACACAATACAGAAAGGATTTCATTATATGCATACTTTGGCACACCGTGCTTTTTCCCCACTTTATCTCAAGGTATCTTTTTTGTAACAGCACACTTATATCTTCTCCAGTGTTTTTAATGGTTGTATAGTATTCCAGGACAAAGTTATTCTGTGGGGTACTTAACGGTCATTTGATGAATTATTTCCAGCTTTGCAGTTAAAAATAATAACGTGCCAGGCGGTGGTGGCGCACGCCTTTAATCCCAGCACTCGGGAGGCAGAGCCAGGTGGATCTCTGTGAGTTTGAGGCCAGCCTGGGCTACAGAGCAAAAGCCAGGACAGGCACCAAAGCTACACAGAGCAACCCTGTCTCAGAAAACCAAAAAAGAACAAGAAAACAAGACTAATGTTACTGGCAGTCTGCTTGCACACTAACTTTGTGGCCGTTCACCTACTCTTTTCAGCTGTCTTCTCCAGTGACCCTCATCCAGACGTTCTTCTTTTCCTCTGTGGCAGATCCAGGCATTCTACCTGCTTCCTTCCCTTTGGTGGTTGCCATCTGTCCTCTGAGTTTGTCTGCCGCTAAGCCTCACTAAAGAGCAACCTTCTGTCCCTAAGCTCTCCTGCCTGGTGACCAACACGGGAACATTTCAGTGTTTTGTTTGTTTGTTTGTTTGTTTGTTTGTTTGAGCTGAAGATCGAACCCGGGGCCTTGTGTTTGCTAGGCAAGTACTCTACCACTGAGCTAAATCCCCAACCCAAACATTTCAGTTTTAAATGGGTTTTGCCATCATTCCATAATGTAAGAGGGGATGGCAAAAACTCATCAAGTGTGATTTACTGGCTCTCACTCCTGTCCACCTTAGGCAAGAGGAAGGGAAATGCCCATTTGACAGAGTTCTCCAACCAGTTCCTAACTCCAGTATTGGGAGGTCAGATTAACCCTTCCTCTCACAGAACGCCTGCTTGTCAAACTTGAGAGGGCTGTATTTTCAGAGAAATCTTAGGGACTCTGAGCCCCTAGGTTTGGGATCCCCATTCGATGGACCTATGTCTTGTCATTTCTGTTGGTCCCAATCATGTGCTCAAGCCAACAAATCCCTCTTAATTATTATGCAAGTAGACCGCTACTGTGTTCTATGACCAGCCAACAGCCTAAACATCTCAGAAAGTCCAGCAGTAATCCTGAGGAGTCACACCTAACCTCAAAGTACCTGGAACCAAGGCTGGCAGAAGTCCTCAGGATGCAGAATTTCTGGATCCCCATGGAGAACCAGTGTGTGTTGGGGGAGGGTGTCACAAAGGAACCAATTTCATGAGAATTCAGTCTTGAAGTGAGCTGTGGTGCAGTGTCTTCCTGGGTTGGCACATCTGCAGACACCTGTTGTTTCCCTATTTGCTCTGCTGAACCAGAGCCGCTCTGAATCCCCAGGCTGGTCCCTTGACTTTCACACCTGTCCACATCTAAGTGCTTCACTGTGATGGAAGCCAGCAGCTGGGGCCTCTAGAAAATCAGGCGGAGCACTTCCTGGCTCCGCTCTATCACACAAAAATCCAGCTAATTTTCCTGCTCCTGGCTGCTCAGAAGGGCTGCTTTCTGCCTAGGTCCTAAGAAGAACACAAAGTAAAAATTTTGTGCTTGGAAGAGTTCAGAAAGAGAACATTATGGTGAAGGACCTGTGAGTCCCGGACACGGGAAACTGGATTCTGGAGAAATTCTGGCCCAGAGGCTGGGAGCTTGGCATTTACTGAGAGCTCAGACTTGAAGCCTACTTCAAGAGTGAAGACAGACTAGGTGAGTGGGATGGAGAAGACCGACCGGTGTGGTGGCAGCCCAGGGTTTTACAAATGCAAACAATGTTCCCAGGCTCCTTGGATACAATGCCCTTTTTTCTACCTCTAGCTGTTTCTGGTTAGAAGCTGAGGGACTGGGATGGAGGGTCAAGGGACATAGGTAAGAACAAAAACATCACAGTCAGGGACCCCAGCCAGGAGTAAGTGACTGCCGGGTGACTCCGGGACCTTCAGCTGGGGACGGCCAGGTGTTTCCTAGGCTACCACTGCTCCTGCTTGGGTACATCTTCCTGCCAAGTGTCATCCATAATGATATAAATAAATGATAGCTATTAGTAACTAGTTAATAACAGTGATCATCAGAATGAAGATTTATTGAGCACTTACTAGATGCTGCCAGACACTATTACGAGCTCTTTATATGTATTAACTCAATTAATACAAACCAATGAGACTAACTCTACTGCTATGTCTATTTCCCAATGAGAACTCTGGAACATGGAGGGGTTAAGAATCTTCCCTAAGAGTGAAAAAGGCAATTCAAACCCAGGTAGGCTGGCTTCAGAATGTACACTGCCTCTTGAGACCAGCAGTCAGAGCTCTGTTCACCTGAAGTTTTTAATCTAGAGATAAGATAAAGCCAGAGTAAGTTATTTCAGTGTAAGGCCACACATCACAGTGAACCCAGTGCTTGTGAGGCTTGAGCAAGGAGCAAGCAGGTCTCTTTAAGGATATCGGGGAAATGTTTACAAGGACAAGTTGCACCACAAATGCTTGTACAAAAGCCCAGAAGCAGGAGTGAGGCTGACATGCTCAAAGATGTTCAACGGCCATTCCTATGTCTGGCTCAGTCTAGGGAGCACCAAGAAGGATGATGGTCTTCACAGAAAATAGCGAGGGATCAGAGGTGTCAAATCTGGCATGGCAAATCTTAAAAGTTGGTGGAGGGTGAAGGGGTGGTGGTGGTCACATCTTATGAGATACTTCATTTAGTTTTCTTGTATGTGATGAATGGCACGGTCAGAGTGGCTTATTAGAGCTAGTGTGGGCTTCGATGTGGAAAATGGATTAAAGCAAAGCAAAGTGGAAGACAAGGAGGCCACCATGGAAGCAAGAAACTCTGGGACTGCTGGCCTCTGTCAGGGTACAGCTGAGAGACAGAAAGGATTTTTGAGTATTCAAAATATGGATTCTTCTAGCATGGCAGTGACAGCACAGGCCTTTAGTTCCAGCACTTGGGAGGCAGAGGCAGGCAGATCTTTATGCATTTGAGACCAGCCTGGTCTGCAGAGCAAGTTCCAGGACAGCCAAGCCTACACAGAGAAACCCCATGTTAAACCCCCTCACAAAAAAAGGAATATGGGTAAAATATAGAAATATGCAATTAACAAGAGATAGTCAAGTTGCCCTTAAATATAGAAATAGATATTAAACCAAATAATTAGGGTTAATGTAAAATAAAACAATGAAATATTGGAGGCCACACTAGGAAAAGTGATACTCGCATATGTTGATGGGGGAAAGTAAATTAATTCAGCCATTTATGGAAAACAATTTGGATAAGGAAACTATTCCATAGCCCAGTAATTTCTCTTCTGATTCTACAACCCATAGAGGCTCTTGTACACAGACACAAAGACTTGTGGACAGAGATGTCCATGGCAGTATGGTCCATCATGGGCAAATAAAAATGCAGAGTATTAGCACATAACTAAAATATACATGTGCATACTTTTAGAATACATATTGACTAAATATGCATGAGAGAGACCCTTTCACTTGACTTCAAAACCACAATGATGGGAATTAGAAGGTGGCAGTTTCAAAAACAAACAAAAAGACCAGAAAAGAAGTAACTAGATAAGAGGTTAACAATTGGGAATGCAAACTAGTGGATGTGTGCTTATATTATTCTTTGTATGTATTGCTATATTTTACATTTGTAAAAAATGAGAGGGGTTTACAAAGGTACATGAGGTGCAAAACCAGTAAGATCTGCAACTGGTAACACAATAAGGCTGAGGGTGAGCAAGGCAGGCCAGGCAGTTGAGTGGATGTTGACCACAGCACATCCTGCCTGTATCACCCCTGCCTGTATCACCCGTCTGGTAGTGGACTGTGGCTCTATCACCATTTGCTTAACTAGTCAGTTCCCTTTCAATGTTTTGCCACCAATATGGCAAGAAAAGCCTTCATACGTTCACCTTTGTGAATGTCCATGTCTGTCTGTAAGACGTATAAGGACGTACATTTTACATTTTTGATAGCTGTTGGTCATTGGTCCTTGTAGATGACCACAGGTGTTGGTACTTGTGGTACTTTCTTTAAGAACTAAAGAATGAGGATGTAGTCAGTTGGTAGAGTGCTTGCCTAGCACAGAGGAAACCCTGGCTTTGATCCTGAGTACAAACCTGGTGTGGGGATACACCCTTATAACCTTGGCATTCCCTAAGTGGAGGCAGGAGAATCCAAAGTTCAAGGTCACCTTTGGCTATGTACAGAGTTCAAGGCCAGACAGCGATATGCCAGACCTTGTCTTAAAGAAAAATTACTCAGTAAGAATCTTGCTTGCTGGCGTTGGTGGCACATGCCTTTAACCCCAGCACTCGGGAGGCAGAGCCAGGAGGATCTCTGTGAGTTCGAGGCCAGCCTGGTCTACAGATCGAGTTCCAGGAAAGGCACACAGCTACACAGAGAAACCCTGTCTGGGGGGAATCTTGCCTACTCTCTGGAGGGTTCCTTTAGGCACTGATGCGTTCATTACTTCCTCCTTTGGCTCCAGGAGACATTTAGTTGGACTAGGCTAAACAGTGGTGTGTATGTTGGGGGGCCGGGAGGATGTGATCTCATAGTGCTGTAGAAATAAACAAGTGTTGGGGGTATGGGAACATTGCTAGCTGCCTACTTTGACAGCAGGCCTGTCACGTCTCACTCACAGTTCCCGAGGGTTTGGTGCCGAGGGGAGAGGCAACAGACACACATTCCCATGTGGGAATTCTGGTCTCAAGACACTGCTCCCATTTAGTCAGGAATGTGCCCTCCCATGTTCCCAGTCCCACCTCCTTCCACACTGAGGCTGAGTACCAGGTACCATTTATCATCACGCTGATATGGACACTGGACCAGGCCACCTTTTCTAATTTGTAGGAATGCGGTGATTAAATGGGTCAGAATCCAGAAACTGTTTAGAACAAGATCTGACCTGCAACATGTCCAGGAGTGCTTGTTGTGGACATCATTAGTGTTAAGAAATATTCTGTGACTTCATGTCTCTATAAGAGGTAGGAAAATGGAGCTGATTTTATTTTAATTTCATTCATTTATTTATTTATTGAGACAGGGTATAGCTCTGTATAGCTCTATCTGTCTTAGAACTTTCTATGTCGACCAGGCTGGCCTCAAACTCACAAAGCACTGCCTGCCTCTGCCTCCCCAATACTGAGATTAAAGGTAGCTTCCTGGCTACTAAATATTTATTTACCTTCCTAGTCCCTGTAGAGTTAAATGTGAGAACCTTGATTGTGCTACTCAAAACAAAACAAAAAAATCTAGAAGTTTGTATAGATTCCCTTTTATTTTAAATATTATTCTGTGTCTTTAAAAAAATTATTTGGGACTTAATGTAGAAATACAGGCCTATAATCCCAACCCTCTGTGATCATGAGTTTAAGGCCAGTCTGGTCTACATAGTATGTTCCAAGTTAGCCAGGCTACATAAGCAAGACAGTATCTCACAAAACCTAAACAAAAGAATAAAACAAACAAAAAGCCTCTTTGGGGCTAAAATGCACACCTTCCCAGGAAGCCACCTTATGACTGACATAGGCTCAGCATTATGGTGTTCTTGAAGCTTTAAGCTTAAAGTTAAAGGAATTCGTTGAAGAAAGATCTGGGAGGCGGGGGATGTAACTCAGTGGTAGTGTGTGTGTGTGTGTGTGTGTGTGTGTGTGTGTGTGTGTGTGTGTGCGCGCGCGCCTATGTCCCTGTGTTCCATCACTAGCACCACAAAACAAAACAAAACAAAACAAAAACCACCATAAAATGTATCATGGTTGGAATGGTTGGAGATGGATAGTTCAGTGGTTAAAAAGCACTGGTTGCTGTTCCAAAAACCTGGGCTCAATTGCTAACACCCACATGGTGGCGCACAACTACCTGTAATTCCAATTCCAGGGAATCTGGTACCCTCTTCTAGCCTCTGCATACTTGTGGCATATGTGTGTGTGTGTGTGTGTGTGTGTGTGTAAAATACCAAAATAAAAATAAGTCTAAACACACACACACACACACACACACACACACACACACACACACACACCACGGTATGTTGAATTCTGCTAAGAGTATTGCAAAGGTCTGAGATCATATCAGCTCCAGAGAAGTCAAGTTCTTTGTGAAGGGCAGTTTAAACAGGGGATATAAGATCTCGTTCGGGCTGCTGAGGCTTCCCTGGTATCAGTAGGTTTCTCCGCTCCCAGCCTTCAGTAATCAGCAGTCACAACATTGAAAACACCATTAGCTGCGGGAGCAATGCCTCCGCAGATAAAGGAGCTAGCCATGCAAAGCCTGTTGACCTGAGCTCGATCCCGAAACCCACATAAAGATGAACTTACACAAAGTTGTCTTACACCCTCGCCACAGCATGCTCCCTACACTAATAATCAATTAAAAACAACAACAACAACAACAACAAAAGATCTCTTTCTGTGTGTCATTATCCCTTCTCACACAGCCTTCTTGGAGTCACTAGATTACTGAAGACCCAAGAGAGGTTACATCAGCTTCATCTCTATCTAGTAGCTGTTACAGTACAGGAAGGAAAAGACACACTAGTTCAAAAAAATTTAAAAAAGGATCAGTGTCTCCTACTATATTCGGTGAAATGTATAGTGATCTCTCCCTGTCAGCAAGTGAACATTCAAATCTTCAGGAAAGACAGTCTGGAATTCAAATCAGTTCTGAGCTCATATACCATGTGGACTGCACCAGTATTCTTTGTGCCCCCAACCTGGGGCAGTCTTTATTGTTTTAGTGTGGTCTGTGACTCCTTACTCAGTTTCAAAACCCCACTCTCTCCTCCTTCCTCCTATATGTATACATATCAATAGAGGTATATGTCACAAAGAAAAAAGTCCATAGAAAAACGTGTATGTGTGTACTGTGTATGTTACATGTTTAATGTCAGAACAGCTGAGATGGCACATGTTCTTAGGAGGTAGAGGCAGGAGAATTGTGGAGAAGATGAGTCTGAGCTACACAGTAAGGGCTTGTCTCAAAACAGCACGGGTCAGGGATGTAGAACACTTACCTAGCATGGACAAGGCTCTCGATTTGACCCCCAGCAAAGATGACAAAGAATGAAGAAACTGAGCAGTAAGATAGGGAAGTGTTAGCCATGTCAAAATCACATCCACTTTCTAGTGTGGCTGTGTGGGAAACTGTCTTGAAACATTCCATGGGAAAATAACATGAAGTAGGTGTCCTGAGCTGTGGGTTTTGCAGTTTTACTACTTACTCCTAAGCCATTTGGATTGTGTGACATTGTATTAAACTCGGCATCTCACAGACGGTCCTTGAAGTTAAACTGGTGCTTTTCCCAAGCATTTGCTCACTTAGCCCTGTTAAGTTCAACATCTGTTTGCAAAGGTGGTGTGTGTGTGTGTGTGTGTGTGCGCGCGCGCGCGTGCGCGCAAAGGTGGTGTGTACGTGTGTCTGCAAAGATAGTGTGTGCACGCACATGCACGTGTACAAGTTCACCTTCCTTTCTTGAGACCCTCATGTGGTCTGTCTTTCTGTCAGGCTTTCAAGTTAATTGTTTCCTGTTTCTCTGAATCTGTTCCTTATCCCACCTCTCAGACCACCCTCTACACACTCCTACCCCCACCCTCTCCCCAGCCCTGGGACAACCTCTAAGAGGCTTGGAGTTAATTTCCAAGTAGAGCAATCTCAACCCCAAAACATGCCATTCTTGTAAAGCCAGAAGTTGCTTTCCATGTTTCCAGCCTTTTAGTGAATCTTTGTTATTATGTACAGATAGTCTCTTGATTCTCTAATCCCAGAGTGCTGAGGTTCTCTGTGTGATCATTTGCCCACAATGTTTAGCAAGTCTTTTTGACTGCTTGGGATCTCTGGCATCGCTTACAGTCACTCCTCCCAGGACTCCCTCCCAGAGCTTGCCTTTCCTAGCAAACTTGCTCCATTGTTCATGCAATGGTTTTTCCCTAGCTATCCCTCCTACCCCTTCTCATGAGTATCAGAGCCTGCCCACTTCCTGAGTTGCTGCTAGAATGGACTGGGAGATAGACAGACAGACAGACAGACAGACACACAGATAGATAGATGCACTTTATATACAGAAGCCATGGGTGGGCTGGGCTAGAGACAGGGCTCAGTGGTTCAGAGCACTGGCTCTTCTTCCAGAGGACCCAGAGTTCAATTCCCAGCACCCACATAGTGGCTCACAACTGTCTGTAACTCCAGTTCTGGGATTATTCAGTGCTGCCTTCTGGCCTCTGTGAGCAGCAGGCATGCAAATGGTACACAGACATACATAGAGACAGAATACTCACACACATAAAAAATAAATAATTTAGCCTTTAATCGCAGCAGTCAGGAGGCAGAGGCAGGTGAATATGTGAGTCCAAGACCAGCCTGGTCTACAGATCAAGTTTGAGGGCAGCTGGGAGTGCACAGAGAAACCCTGCCTGGAAAATCAAACTAATAAATAAATAAGTAAACAAATCATTTTTAAAAAGCCACTCCAGGTCCTGGGCCCTTGCTTCCTTATCCCCATGCTCAGAAATCTTACCCAACTAGCCATTTACAGTGCAGCCTTCCTTTCTCCAAATTCTTCCTTCAGTACTGCCTGGAGATTTGTTTTGACTCTCTCATCTAGTCTTGCTAACATTGTTCATCATCATTTCCCCATCCACACCTCAGTTTCTCTCTCCTGTCTTGTCACCCCATGAGAGCACACACATGAGAGCTTTTTGGACAGCTTTTACAGTCTGTAGTTCCCTGGCCATCTATTTCAGTTCTCTAGAAAGGAAAAGAGGGAAAAAAATCAAAAAGCTCTCACAAAATTGGGAATAGCTTAGTGGCAGTGTGCTTGCCTCATATGCATGCGTCCCTGAACTCCATCCTCAGTACCTCAAAAAGGTGGGGGAAGTCCTTAGGTTGGAATATATATGTTTGTGCATAGTGTATGTGTACACATTTAAAGCAAAAATGAGTATGCACACAAGATGGGTTCAACTCCCTTTGGAGGAAAGGAGCATCTCAGGCTCTAGACATTAGTTAGTAAGTTGAATGCATCTCACTCTCAACTGCAATCTCTATCTTTTTCCTGTGCAGCTTAAACAAAGAAAAGCCTGGATGTTTATTGAGGATTTAGGTAACTACTTCCCAGTTAAGAAGAGATTTTTTTTAAATTGTGCTTTCATTATGACTCCATCTCCATTTATTGATCAAGGGATTTCTTGCCTCACTTAACTTCATAATCTGCTGATCAGATTAAGAAAATGTGAAAACTATTGTTTGGCAGCATGAGTAGACTTTAAAGTGATAGTTTGGAGGCTGGATGATTCAGATACTATAATCCAAGAAAAGCGGCCAATTGATCATGCAGAATGTGTTTTTACGCTTTATTCTTTTTATGGCCTGAGCATGCAGTGAAACAAATCGGCTTAAAAGTTTAGTGGATGTGCTGTTATAGAAGCAGGGACTGCCTAGTGTCGAAACAGCCAACAGAAAGCACTAAGTCAAGGGAAGGACAAGAAATAATGCATATAAAAAGGCATAACAAACATATGTCATCGTTCAACGTATCTTCAGCACCCACTGTACTCTTTTTTAATGTATGGAATAATACATATGAGCTGCACAGTCAATTCTCAGTCCTAAGAAGCAGAAAAAGTGTTGTTTAATGCCCTTGATTTTGGTATTGCTTTTCTTACACCTTTAGCACCCAGTCTATAGCTGGACACTCTGGGAAGACCTGGGTTTACGCTTTACCTCCTACCTCCTACTTTGTCCCTTACTGGTCGCCTTATTCTCATTAATTCTCCCTCTTGAGCGCTACCAGGGAAGAGAAAAGAGGTGAACTTCAGGTCAGTCTAGAGTGCTTAGAAACAGAAGCAATTCAATCTCAGTACAATAAATTTAGAAGACCTGTTCAAATTTTGTGTGTGTGTGTGTGTGTCATTTAGGAATTTGTTCTAGCCAACTGAGAGAACATTCCTCTTAATTATGCCCTGGACATCTTTGAGATTGATATTTTGTTTATTAACAAGCATTATAATATGATTTTTTTTCAGTCTCTGGAAGATTTTTATTTAGCTCTTTTGAGACAGGATTTTGCTACATAGTTAAGACTAGCCTCAATCTCTCTCTCTCTCTCTCTCTCTCTCTCTCTCTCTCTCTCTCTTTTCCAGACAAGGCTTCTTTGTGTAGCCCTGGCTGTCCTGGAATTAGCTCTGTAGACCTGGCTGGCCTTGAACTCACAGAGATCCACCTGCCTCTGTCTCCTGGGTGCTGGGATTGAAGGCATGGGCCACTAGCACTCTGCTATTTCCCTCTCTCTTTTTTAAAAAAAAGTGTCTTTTATTACATTTATTTCACGTGTGTGTGTGTGTGTGTGTGTGTGTGTGTGTGTGTGCTGACAAATTCACAAGACAACTCGCTGGACGGAATCAGACCTCTCTTCTGCCATGTGGTCCTGGGTCGTAAAAGCAAGTCCCTTTATGCCCTGAACTATCACCACAGCCTTGGCCTCAATCTCTTGACCCCTCTACTTCAGTCTCCCAAGAGCTCGGATTCAGGCCTTCCCTCCAGCAGCTGGCCTGTTACTGCAGGAGTCTGTCTGAAGGACAAAGGAAAGGAAATCGTGTGTTTGCACCAATTACATGATACAATCTAAACCTGTTTACACTGCTGGGTTTTATTGCTTCAAATTACCCAGAGTGATTTTACCCTGAAGTAATATACCCATCCTATATACAGGGAAAGTGAGGCTCGGAAATACTTTGACCAGTCTCTCCGTTTACAAAGAAAACCCAGCCTAACAGCCTTCAAAGCGCAGGCCCTTTGCAGATGAGGGCTGGTCGGTCCAAAAATCTCCATGGGAGACTTCATGGGGAACTCATTACAGACAAAACGCTTTTACAGAATAAAAACTGTCCAGTTCAATGGCCGGGTGTCCTCCCTACCCCTGCCCTTGCAGGGGCGAGGGCGGGGAGGAGGGGGAGGGATCCATATTACTGTCTACAAGACCCTTCACAGAACGGTCAAATCACAATGGACAGAGCAGATTGCTGAGGAAATGGTGACGGCATCCCGGCACTTTGGCCTGAGACGCTAAAATGACGGCGTGCTATTTATTAGCGCAGCTGTGCACTTCCGTGGCACAATCGTGACAACTGCTGGCCATCCTCACTGCAGACAGCCGCAGGCTCGGTGTACTTCTGCAAACCTCACCCCTAACCCCCGATCAGGCGGCTGTCGCCAGCTGTCGCAGCAGCCGCCACAGCCTCCGCTTTCCCACTCCCACGCACCCGCCGAGGCGGACGCGGCCCCGACGCGGAGGCGCGCGCCCCGGGCGCACGTGACGGGCCTGGGGAGGGCAGTTTTCATTCTCCCCTCCCCCTTCCAGAAGCCCCCGCCTTCTCCTCGCAGGCCGAGGCTTTCTATTGCGCCACCACCAGAGTGACCCCCAGGTCAGCCAATCGAGAAGCGGCACCTCAAGTAAGGCCCGCCCCCTGGTGGTCCTCAGGTTCCTTCCCGCTCACACCGGAGTCACTTCCGAAGAGAGAACCGCCATGAAGAGAGTAGGGGGTGCCGCCCACCTCTGCACCGACAGCCTCCCCGAGTCCCAGCAGCAAGACGGCAACCACGCACCCAGCTTCTCCAGCCACAGCTCATGCCGCCGTCGTCAGCGGCGCCGACATGACAAGGCGCTGCATGCCCGCTAGGCCAGGTTTCCCCTCATCCCCAGCCCCGGGGTCGTCGCCCCCGCGCTGCCATCTGAGACCCGGTAGTACCGTCCCTGCTGCAGCGGGAAAAAGAACAGAGAGTCCTGGGGACAGGTACCGTGCAGAGGGCTTGAGAAGGGGCCGGGTCGCGGGGGCACGGGTAGAAGGGAGGACTGCGGACGGCTGCTCTTCAGTTCCCGCCATCCTCAGCGAGCTCAGGCCTTGATGTTCTGGGGCCTGCAAGCCCTTGCCCCGCCTCCGCGCGGGGGCTTCTGGGAGTTGAAGTCTCCTTTTCTGTAGTTTGGGTGTTGCTTTTGGTCTAGTGGCTATGGAGAGCTCGCCCTAGGTAGAAGGTTATTTTATTCTTTCGAGAGCTTGACCTGGGACCCTCCCTACTCGATGCATCTGTTTAGATCGTTCTGATGCTGGTGGTTTCTACACTGTGTGTGAAATTATAAAAGTAAGATGTGATAAGGAAAACCCACTAATTACTCTATAGTACAGTGTACACATCATTCATACTAAAACCATTTTTGGAATGCGCCTGTGAGTAACTTTCTGCCTCTCCAAGAGACCTTTTCCTTTTTCATTTTATTTTCTTCTTTTTTTTTTTTTTTTTTTGTAAAGATTTTCTGGGAGCTGTGTAATGATGGAGAATTTCATCAAATGACGTCCTCTAACAATAAAATATGTTTAAATTGTCTACGAACTTGGTACTGTCTTTTTTATTTTAATTTTTAAGAGTGGTAACACGTTTAAAAGCAAATTTATGCTTTAATATTGTGACACAGACTCACAATCCTTTATCTTAATTCAGAAAGCTATGAAAAGCAAACGTTTTCATTAAGTTTTCTACCACAGCTTATTTATTTAGCAGCTGAGCCAGACTGGCCAGAGCTAATATGAGGTTGTGGATGGTCTTTACTGAGTGTCATAAGCTTTGCTGGAGAAATATTAGTATGTTTGACTTACAGGTTACGCCAGACCCTGCTGGGGGCCATACATAATACATTCAAGTTATTTCCTTCCCAAAACCCATAAGTCCCAAAACTTTCAGATAAAGGTTTGTGAGGCTGTCATAATTTTTTAAAAACCAATTATAGATAAATAATGGGCATTTCTGTGCATTTGAACTTAAGCAATTATTTTTACCTCTAGAAAGTTTCATTTATGGTTACATGGTTTACCCAAAGTCTTTTGTTGTTGTTGTTGTCTTTCTGGTATATTGAAGAGGAATATTAGGGTTAATACTTTAAGGAAGAGATGCGGTGTTGTATTTAACAAAGAGATATTAGTATATCTTGAATTGAATTAGCTGCTTCTGGGTATTTTGGCACCTTTTCAATTACCAATAATAGGACATCATTTGCCTTCCCTTTGCAGACTATAGCATTTCTTCCTTTGCTTGGTGGTAGAGTTAATTTACCTAATGTAAGTTACTTCTTGTAAACAAATGCATATATTCTCCTTTAACCAGTCACTTGCTTTCACTGGGAGCCATTTAGGTTTTATCAACATACCTGTAGAATCTAGGTAAACCAGTGAAGATGTACATTGCTCTTCTGATGTGACCAGTAAAATGTACAAGCTAGAAAAGGAGATCAGACTTGGGTTTGGATTGCTCAGGCTTTTCACTGAGTACTCCATCCTCAGAAGAGACGTGTTTAGAGACACTGGTAGCTTACTGCTTACTTGCTTTCAGCAAAATGTATGCATTTCAGTAAATTATTTTATTTACTCAGTTTTTCTCTACATATAACATCTCCCCTTTCACAGCTGACAACTCAACATGCACAAACAAGTCAATATAGGTTCTGGTAATAATTGAGCCCATGTTAGGGCACAGTAACCCATAAAATTTATTAAACCAATTTGGTTCTGTTTTTTTTTTTTTTTTAACTTGTTAACTTTTATATCAGCATTTTTTCATTTTACTTGGGTAGTATGCGGCTTTTTAAAGATTTCTTAAGAGGTCTTTTTTTTGGTAACATTTTATTTATTTTTATTTTATGTGTATGAGTATTTTGGCTGCATGTATGTCTGCACCATGTTTGTGCCTGGTACCTGAGACCAGAAGAGGGCATCACATATCCTGGAACTGGAGATAGACATTGAACAGCCAAATCTACTTCTCTGCAAGAGCAGCAAGTACTCTTAAACACGGAGCCTCTCTTCAGCCCCCTGAACTCTTTTTTGTAGGTTTTTTTTTGTTTTGTTTTTTGGTTTTTTGTTTTTTTGGTGTGTGGTGTCTCCCCTGAGACAGGGTCTCACTGTGTAGCCCTGACTGGCCTAGAATTCACTACATAGACCAGCCCAGTCTTAAACTCACACAGATCCACCTGCCTCTGTCTCCTGAGTGCTGGGATTAAAGATGTGTGCCACTGTTCCTGGCTAATCTTAAGGAATCTTAGATTTAAAAAAAAAAAAAAAAAAATTGAAACCCAAGTTGTGGCTCATTCTAGTTTTTGCTGGTATTTAGTTTAGCATCTTAGAAACATAGATACTGTGAGACTCATACATGCTCCCTTCTGCTTTTGCTGTGCACCTTCCTTTCAACAACCTCCCCAGATCAACCTGATTATTATTCAACCTCCCGTCTGTCACTCTCCTGTTGCAAGAGTCTGTTAAGGGTTCCAATCACCATTACTCATCAGGTTTCTACTTGAATCACTGCCACTCACTGGAGGTAACAGACAGAATCAGAGACTTCTCCCCAAGGTCTTCCCCCCTAGCATGTAGATGTGAGCATTCCCAAACTAAACCATACTCACAAGTTCCCTAGAGTCACACTTTAGTTTTACCATTTAGTACTCTAGATTTCATTGTCTCAGTTGTATTTATAAACTTAGAGAAAATTGGTTATATTTTCAACTTTCTTGTGGCTCAGCAAAGTATGATTACCATTGTCAGAACTTAGTTAAATCAGATAGTAGAATCCAGCCTGTATTACATAAATCTAACATTCACCACATAATCTAAAATACTGAGGTTTTAATTCTTGCTTTTTTGATGCTATATTAGTTGTACTTTTATTTTCAGGAAACAGTCAATCATAGATTTCTTCAAGCCAGCTTCAAAACCAGGTATGCATATTGTTAATGTATTTTTGATCAGTTGTTTTAAAGGTGAAGAGGGCCTCCAAAATTTGATTTTACTGTTCAGAATTGAAAATTGTACAGTTACAATGAAGATGTGGTAAACATTAAGCCATATGTTGTACATTCTTAACATTAAAAATAATACAGTTGATAGTGCTGATTTTTTTTCTTTCTTTTTTTTTTTTAAGACAGAGTTTCTCTGTGTAGCCCTGGCTGTCCTGGAACTCACTCTGTAGACCTGGCTGGCCTCAAACTCAGAAATCTGCCTGCCTTGCCTCCAAATGTTTATTTTACTCTCTAGTACAGTAGTTCACAAATATAGGTTAGATGATGTAGCAGAAGGGAGTCATGAATGTAAGCTTCATAAAAGGTAAACAAACTATTTCTTAATTTCTCTCTCTTCCAAAATGTATTTTATTACCCAAATATTCATTGGCTTGAATTCTTTAGTAGCTTCAATATAGTTATAAATTGATAGTTAAATAGTATTAGAAACATTAGTTTATTTTTAATAACATACAATTTGTATGTGTTTTAATTGTGACTGTTTTAGACAAACATATGTTGGATTCTCCACAAAAATCAAACATCAAATATGGAGGAAATGGAGTATCCATCAGTGGGACAGCGCAATTTGAAAGGAAATTATCTTCACCAAAAAAACCTAAACCCAAAAGGATGTCATCAGAAGAAAGTCCTATTTTAGAAGCTTTCATGAAAGGTGGTAAAGAGCACCGCAAAGATCATGGTGTACATGAGTCGCGGCGGCCTTGTATGTCAGTAGGCTCCAAATACTTACTCAAAGGATCAGGTATCTATGCTCCTTCTTCTTATCGATTGCCCAAAGAGATGAAGGCACGGAAGAAAAAACACAGGTCTCCAGAGAGAAGAAAGTCACTGTTCATTCATGAAAGTAACAGAGAGAAGAATGACAGAGATCGAGGCAAGACTAGTGAAGACTCCAGAAAGCAGGCCCCAGCGACAGAAGGTGACATCTTCAAGAACAGCTCCAGAAGTGTTAGCAGCAGAAGCAGCGTATCCCGGCACCACCCAGGAGAAAGCCCACTGGGAGCTAGGTTCCAGTTGTCATTAGCTTCTTACTGCCGAGAACGAGAACAGAAGAAGTTGAGAAAGGAACAAATGGAACAGAGAATCAACTCGGAAAATTCTTTCTCAGAAACAAGCAGTCTTTCCTTAAAATCCTCCAGTGTAGGGAAAAAATGTAAACCAAGGCATGAACACAGTAAACAGAATGATGCTATCCCTGGAAAGAGTAATCTTTCAAATCTGGTATGTACATAATTACTGGTTAATTTTACCACTGCTGTACCATGGTTGGATCCTAAGTCTAAAGATATTATTAATCCATAACATTTAAGGAAATATGGATGTACAATTTGGGCTCACACTGGTCTCATTAGGTTTCCTCCAACTACCCTTCATTGAATTCAGTAAATTTCTTTACCTTAATTTTTTCAGACCATGATCAAAGATCTTTTCTAATGGAAAATAAACATTCTTTCAGGCAAGTAGAGTCATTTTTTAAAGTTAAGTTTTCCAAAAAGAGGTAGTTAAAGAATGGCAAATATAAAAGAACAGGAACAACTTAGAGCAGTGGCTCTTAAAATGTACTCAGAGCAGCAGGAGCATCAGCAGCACTTGGGAATTTGTCAGAAATGCAGTCTCTGCCTAGTGAGAAACAGTGGAGTTGGAGCCCAGCAGTCTTTGGTTGTAAGTCCTCTAGATAACTGATGCACTCCAAAAGTTCAAGAATCACTGTTTCAGATATATATATATATATCTTTGACTTATTTATTTTATTTGAACTTGTAATGTAGAGGTGTCCTTAGAGCCCAAAAGAAGCCGTCAGATCTCCTATAGGAGTTACAGATGGTTGTGAGCTGCCTGATGTGGGTGCTAAGAACTCAAGTTCTCCAAGAGCACAAGAACTCTTAACTGCTGAGCTGTTTCTCCAGCCCATATATAAACCTTAGATAATTGACTGGGTATGGGTCTTAGAAACATACCTATGACATAGTCCTATCTTTTTTCTTTTGAGAATACAGACTCAGATTAACATCAAAGCTTTCCCTCTTCTCTAGAAAGTCAGCTATGCTGGCCTGCATAAACTAATCCTGTCTCAGAAGCAAAAACCGTATAGAACTAGGAATGTAGCTCTGGTGGAGTGCCTGCCCATTGTGTGAGAAGCCCTGGATTGAGACCCCAACACTGCGAAGAAATGCAGTGTTGATAAAGCTACTGTGAAAATTTCAAATCAGATAAACCAAAAATAACTATAATGTTCTAGGAGTGAATAAAAAGAAATCTTGGCATTGTATATTCCTAGAAGATATTTGTAAATTCAGAGGCCTCTTTGCAATAAGATTGTGCTTTTACTACTAATATTGCTAATGATCAATAGACATAATATTTGGTCCACAGAAAAATAGTCTTCAACTATTAGTTTTTGAGTTACAAATATAAATTACTGTTAGCTTAATAAAACATGGACTTCATTTTGTGGTTTTTATTTTTATTTTACATATTTTATGATACAGATGGCTGTGTGTGTGTTTCCCTAGTGCTAGGTATTGCATTTGGGCCTTACGTGTCTAGACGAGCACTGTACCACTGAGCTACATCTCCAGCCCATATTCTTCATTTTAAAATATTTAAAGTTTTGTTTTGTTTAAAAACTGCCTCTGAATATAGGTATTTGCTTTATTGGTCTAGAAGTCTATTCAAATGTAGTTTCATATTCTTTACTTCTTCGTAGGAAAATGGACATCTCTCAAGAAAAAGATCATCTTCAGACTCATGGGAACTTTCAGGTGGGTAGCATGAGACTTAAACATATAGTTTCTAAGTAAGTTTGCATCTTCATATCACTTTTTAAAATAAATTTATTCAAATATCCAGTTCCCTTCCTAGAATTAAATATCTCAAATAATAAGAGTTTGATAAAATTACATTTCTAAAGACTAATTTAGAGCTAGGTACAGTGGCACACGTCTTTTATCTCAAGTACTCAAGAGGCTGAGACAGTAGGATGTAGAGTTTGAAGTCAGCCTGAACTACATTGAGTAAAACCTGACCTCAAAAAAAGTGCTTGAATTTATTCTGCACAATCTGCTGTTTTCATTTCTCTCTGCCTTCTTCAGAGGAGTTCCTAATAGTGTGTTTTAACAGTGTTGGTATTGAATGTTTCACTTCTGAATCCTTGGCTACATCAAGAAACATCATTTTGATGTTAAGCCTGATGGCACATACCTGTGATTCCAGCATTCAGTAGGCTGAGAGAAGAGGATGCAAGTTTGGGACTGCCTTGCACTACAGTGGGATGCTATCCCAGAACAAATGAGCAGCAGCATACTCTTGTATTCTTGGTGTCCTATTAAAAAAATGCTCTGTATGAAGTTAAAACAAGATCCAAATATTCCAAATACAAAGATGTCTTTCTAATGTAACATCTCAAGGACATCTTCAAGATATTAATACTTTGTCTGTTCATTGAAAAGATACATCACAAATAGCTACTGTTAACTCAGGAAATCTTTTGTTTGTTTGTTTTGCTTTGTTTTAGTTTTTGGTTTTTTGAGACATGGTCTCTCTCTATAGCCTTGGCTGTCCTGGAACCCTATGTAGACCAGGCTGGCCTCAAACCCACAGAGATGCACCTACCTCTGCCTCTCCAGTTCTGGGATGAAAGGCATACTCCACCACAACCACCTAACTCAGGAATTCTTTTAAGTATCTTTTCTTACAGTAGAAAAATGGAACATGAAAATTTAAACACTGAAAGTGACCCCGATAGAACCTGCTTAGTGTTGGTCAGGGGTCTGGGAAGCATTCATATGTTAAATCTCTTCCTACAGAAAGGTTTGAAGCAACTTGAGATGACACCATGTATATACAAAGATTTAAAGTAGGGATCTAGAATTACAGTATTAAAAACTTTAACACTGTAAAAACTTACTAGTGAGAAAATGAAAGGTCTGTAGAAATAATTTTACTCATCTAGTGTGAGCTTTTTCTGCTCTAACTTCAAACTTTGAAAAATGAACTGTATGGATTCTTGCTACATTCAGGAAGATATACTTAACAGAGAAATAGCTTACATTTATTGAAAACTTACTGTGTTCCTTGTGTTATTGTATGTGATATTAAAAATGGAGCTGTATGGGGCTGGAGAGATGGCTCAGAGGTTAAGAGCACTGACTGCTCTTCCAGAGGTCCTGAGTTCAATTCCCAGCAACCACATGGTGGTTTACAACCATCTGTAATGAGATCTGGCGCCCTCTTCTGTATACATAATAAATAAATAAATCTTTTTTAAAAAAATGGAGCTGTACATGGTAATTCATGCCTCTAATCACAGCACCTAAAATGTTGAAGCAGTTTACTTCAAGTTTCTGGCTGCATAGCAAGGCCCTGTCTCAGAAAACCAAAACAAGGGCCTAGAGAGACGCTTACTTGATCAAGTGCTTGTTGCCCAAGGACCACAGTTCAGATCCCTAGTGTCTGTGTATAAAAGCCTGACATGCAGTGTTCACCTGTAATCCCAGTGCTGGGAGGCAGGAGGATCCCTGAATTGAGGAGCTCCAGGTCCAGTGAGAGACCTTGTCTCAAAAAAGAAAGTTAAGATTGATTGAGGACACCCAGTGTTGACCTGTGAGAGCCTCCACATACTTGGGCATATACATGTATACACATCCACAGAAAGACTTGTGCTTGAGTGCATGGTTAGTTTGTACATGCAGACATACACACATACAATGCAAATGGTAAGTCTGCTATTACACTCAAGTGTGTTTTTTTTTTATATATATATATACTATACTATGCTATGCTATTATTGGTTGCTACAAGTTTAAGAATTTTTTAAATGTTGGTAGAGTAGACATATGGATTTGGCCTTCCAAAGCCACCTTTCGGCTGCGTCCTGAAGTCACATTTAAGCAGTCCTGGTACATTTTATAGTTTAATGACTAGTCTCCTTAATTAATCAACATTGGACATCTTTTTCTTTTTTTCATTTTCTTTTTCTTTTTTTTTTTTTTTTGACATTTTACAAGCTCAACCCATTTCTTATCTAAATATTTTATTTAATAAATAATCAAAGTACTGTGAAACAAACATCCAGCCTATAGACTAAGAAGTACAAAAAGAACTGAAATTTTTTCAATTCCTCCAGTTCTTAGAAAGTTTAGAAAAGAGTGCTTCAGATTTGGGGAAGATAGCTCCCTGGCTCTGCTATGTAGCCTTGCAAACATAAAGACTTGAGTCTGGATCCCCAGCACCATGTAAAAGCTGGGGTCAATGAGACAGGCCTGTGATCCATTGCTCAGGGCACAGAGAAAGATGTCCAAGAGCCCACTAGTCAGCCAGTCTAGTCAAAATGATAGTCAAACGATAATCTCCAGCTTCAGGAAGACTGCCTTAGAAACAAGGTAGGAAAAGGTACTGGTCCACTTCTGCTTCCACATGGACACACACACACACACACACACACACACACACACACACACACACACAAAGGTAGAGCCTGCCTGGACTATCAACCAGTTTAGTCCCCTCTCAATTCTAGATACTGTCTAGTCTAGGCTGGCCTCAAATTCAAGATCTTTCTGCATTGCTTCCAGAGTATTCTGCTCAGGGGCAGAAATAGTAAAAATTCTTAGTAATCTGACTTGTCCTAAACTATTTTTATAAACAATTTTTGTTTGTTTCTAGATACTTCTGACCAAATCAAGACTTTGTCATTTCTGTCTATATATAAATCATCTGGCTTCCTAGTATACGGGAACAAAATCCAGCTCTGTAATTATTATCTTTGTAACATCGTACTTAAGATAATCTGCTTAACTTAACCTTGTCTTTATTCATTTGATTTCTCTTCCTGCATTGTTTTTGTTTTTGTTGTTTTCTAGATAGGGTTTCTCTGGATATTCCTAGAAGCCCTGGAACATGCTCTGTAGACCAGGCTAGCCTTAAACTTACAGAGATCCGCCTGCCTTTGCCTCCCGAGTGCTGGGGTTAAAGGTGTGCAAATATATAGTTATTAAAATGTTTCTAGTTGTTAGTGAACACAGGCATCTATAACAAAGTACCCAAGCTAGGGTAGCTTAAAACAACAGAAATTATTACCTCATAGTTCTAAAAAGTTGAAGTCCGAAATGAATGCATTAGTAAGGCCCTCTGATTGCTACTCTAGGGGAGACTACTTCTTTACATCTTATAGCTTCTGGTGTTTGCTTGTGATCTTCAGCAACCCTGGATTTATAACAGCGTCACTCAGTTACATGGTATCTTGTATCTTCCTCTGGCATACTTTGTTTTAGAGTGGGTTTGTCTTTGAAGACCCTGTTCCCAGTTAAATTCTCATTCTGTAGTGATGACGGTCTGGGGAGACACAGCACAACCCATAACAATTGAAAACTAGAAGGACATACGAATTGGTGGTAATCACTAGGTGGAAATACTTGGATGCATCTATTTATTGGTTTAGTTTTTGTTTTGGTGTTTTGTTTTATTGAGACAGGGTTTTCCAATTCCCCCACCCCATTCTAGCCCAGGATATATTTCATGATCCTCTTGCCTCAGACTCCTGACTGTTGGGATTATAGGGATTATAGTGTTCTGTGAATAAGCTTAAGCCAGACATAACAGTATACTTTTCACTGATGTGACAAAAATTAATTTTAGGCTCTAAGCAGAATAAATTCTCGGAGAAAAGAAAAAGGAACTCTGTGGACTCAGATCTGAAAAGCACAAAAGAATCTATCATACCAAAAGCAAAAGAATCCTTCCTAGAGAAGCGTCCAGACACATCACATCAGAGAGAAAAGTTTATAAGACACATTGCACTGAAGACACCAGGTGGCGTTCTGCGCTTGGAAGATATAGCCAAGGAGCCTGATGATGAAACAAATGGTTCTTCTGCAGACTTGGCACCTTCAAACGCTGGCCACCATTCTTCCAGGAATAGTGACCAAGTCCACACGGCAAGTACCAAAGAGACTAAAACACAGAAGCCCCACTTACCTTTACCTCAGGAAAAATCTACAATTAAAAGAGCTAGCAACCTTCAGAAAAGTAAAGCAGCTGGCTCGGTGACATCAAAGGAGACAAAACTACCTTTACTTTCCCATGTTCCAAGTGCTGTTTCCTCTCGAGTACCGTTAAATGCTAAAAATTGCACTCTTCCAGTTCCTAAAAAAGATAAAGAGCGTTCCTCCTCTAAAGAACGTTCTGGGCACTCTGCAGAATCCTCCAAACACAAGGAACACAAAGCAAAGACTATTAAGGCTGTTTCTAATGAATCTTCAGGGAAAAGTTCTGGGGGATCTTTGCATTCAGAGTACAGCCCTCCTACAGAGTCTCCCCCAGCTGCCTTGGAAGTTGTGCCGCGCATCCCAAGCCCTGCAGCACCTTCAGATAAAGAGAGTTCAGGAAATTCCAATGCAGGTAGCAGTGCACTGAAAAGGAAATTCAGGGGTGATTTTGATAGTGATGAAGAAAGCTTAGGTTACAACTTAGAGAGTGATGAGGAAGAAGAAACATTAAAATCACTGGAAGAAATAATGGCTTTGAACTTCAACCAGACTTCTACAGCTTCAGGAAAGCCTCCTGCCTTTTCCAAGGGGCTTAGATCCCAGTCATCAGACTACATAGTAAGTAGTTCTGTGGTAATTTGTCTTCACTTGATGGGGAAAAGATGGATTAATTAAAGAAGATAGATTGTTAACTTACTTTAAAATTCAGTGTTTACTACTACATCTCATCATTAGACTGACATGGGTGTGAATTTCTCTTTTGGTAAATGAGTTCCCCATATCTTCAATTTTATTATTGTAAATCAGTGGTCTCCAAAATTTTTTGATCACATGTACTTTTTTATTGAAAGGAAACTTTAAGCATGTTCCCCAATATATATGTACCTCATAGATTCTATATATGTACCACTATAATACTGTGTACTTTTTTGAAATAAAGTATATACAAAAACAGAATTTAGAAGGAAAAAGAAAAATTAAGTATTTTCCTGTGGCAGTTACATAGAAGTTACTGTAGATTAAGTTCTACTGGAGTTTCTATAGAAGTTCCATATAAATAGAAGTTCTATTATTTTCTTCCTGCACCCCAATGGATCACCTTGCACACCCCCTGCTTTGGAGACCACTGCTGTAAATGAAGGTAGAGTGTAGAAATGTTGTTAATTGTGGTGTGCAATTTTATTTATAAAGTGCTTCATTCTATCTTGGGAGTAAACTGTATTAATTTTAGTTTCTGTAAAGTTTGGTGGGAAGGTATAGTAGTCCATGGTAACACCTAAAACTTAGTGGTCGTTTGATTTCACTGAAGTAGAATGCAGAAGGAAAGATAGGGACACCACAGAGCCCTTGGGTGTTGGCATTCAGATCCTGAGTTTAGCAGGGTGTTACAGGCAGTGTCCCTCCTAATGGATGGTGGAATCCAGTTGCCTGCAGTATAGACTACTAGATTTAAAGCATGATGGTGAAATTTTTTCTTTAAGAAGGGTATCATCCAGACCCAGGTTACTGACAGAAAATAGTCATTAGTACTCTGAATAACTTAATATCCAAGTTTTTTACTAAGATGAGTTATAAAGTATTTTTTAAACTTTCTTTTTGTTTTAGGAATATGCTCAGAGTGGAACTTATACAAATACTTTAGAGCGTCTTGTAAAGGAGATGGAAGACACACAAAGGTTGGTTAAAATTATAATCCGTTAAATTTAACAAACTGCTTTGCCTATGTGGTTGGCTTTTAATTTAACTTAGAATGATAAATTATTATATATGGAGCTGGGGATTTAGCCCAATGGTAAAAGGATTGCCAAGCAACTGCAAAGCCCTGACTTCAGTTTCCAGCACCAGAAATCCCAAGGGGACTAGAAATTAACATGCATTTTGTAGGAGTACCATTATTACAGTTCTCTTTCAACTATTGGAGAAATAAGATGTACTCTCTTATTAGTGAGATATCAAAAGATATAGGTTTTACAGTGTACTTTGTATTGCATTATTATAAACTGCCTTTTGCTTGTTATAACAGTATCTTAACTGGTATCCTCGATGAAAAGCATGGGTAGAACTTATTTTTATTGTGTGTGCACAGTTCATGCATGAGAGTGCTAGTGCGTGTTTGCTGTAGCGTGCATGTGCAGCTCCGAGGACAGCCTTGAGTGTCAGTCCCCACCTTCCGTCGTGTTGAAGCACTCTCCTCAGTGCTGGGTATGCCAGGCTAGCTGACCCATGAGCTGCGGGGAGTCTCCTGGCTCTGCCTCCTATCTCCCTAGGAGCACTGGGATTACAGACACTTATGCTATGTGTCCATTGCCCTTTTTTGAGATAAAAGTCTCATTATGTAGCCGTGGCTGGCCTCAAATTTACAGACTTCTGCCTGCTGGGTTCTGGGTTTAAAGTGTGCACTACCACACCTGGCATACACATCCAGCTTTTATGTGGGTTCTGAGAATTGAAACTTGGGTCCTGGTGCTTGTGCAGTGAGGGCTTTTCTCAGAGCCATCACCACAGCCCTAGATTTTATTTTGAACAGTTCAGTTTAGTACACTAACATCCGTGTAGCCATCATCACCACCACCTAGCTCCAGAACATTCTTCATCTTCTCAAACAAAACTCCATGCCAATTACCATTCTGCTCTTCCTTTCTGCCTTAGACAAACCACCATTTTTATTTTTTTTTCCTGTTTCTGACTACTCTGGATATGTCGTGTGAGATCATTTAGTAGTTTATTTGTTAGATCAGGGGGATTGTACGTAGCATAATGTCTTGTTTGTAGTGAAGATTGTGGAGAATTTCCTTTTTAAGGTTGACTATTCTGTCTTACATACATGCCACATTTTGTTCATTTGTCCATTAATGGCCACTTGGGCAGTGCCCACTTATGCTGTGAAGATGTATGTACGTGTATCGTCAGTCCTCCTTTCGGGTATTTTGGGTGTATGTCCACACACAGCCTTAGTGAGTCCTGAGGTGATTGTTGGTTCTGCAGCAGCTACTGCAGCAGCTACTGCATTTTCCGTAAGTACCAGCAGTGAAGGAGGATTCCTTTTCTCCACATCTTCTCCAGCACTTGATATTGTCTCTCTCACACTTTTTTTTTTCTTTTTGTAATAGCCATCTTAAAGGGCATGGAATGGTTCTCATCATGATTTTGATTGGCATCTTAAATATATTTTTATGTGGTATTAGGCTTTTTCATAATTGTGTCTGTTCAGAGCCTTTGCCTGTTTGTTTGTTTTTGAGACAGGGTTTCTCTGTGAAACAGTCCAGGCTGTCCTGGAACTTGCTCTGTAGCCCAGGCTGTCCTCAAACTCACAGAGATCCGCCTGCCTCTACCTCCCAAGTGCTGGGATTAAAGGCATGTGCCACCACCGCCCAGCTGCCTTTGCCTGCTTTTAATCAATTAGTTTTTATTATTGGCACAAAGATGGGGCCTTTTCTTAGAATATTTTTATGTTTGTGCATGCTTCAGCACCACATAGACTAAAATCGGAACACTACAGAGAAGGTTAGCATGGCTCCTGTGCAAGGAGGACATGAAGATTTATGAAGCTTTCCATATTTTTTTAAAATTAGCAACATTTAACCCTGAGAAAACTCAGTTTTCGTGTAATATGGATATAAACTACTCTGAGTAAGGAACCATTGTTATTTATTCTTTGTTATAAAATAAATTTATTCTGCTTAGGGAAATAAGCATTTTATTAGTTTGTTTATTTTCATGAGACAGAGTTTCTCTATAACTCTGGCTATCCTGAAACTCACTTTGTAGACCAAGCTGGTCTCAAACTCACAGAGATCTCATGCCTTTGCCTCCTGAGTGCTGGGATTAATGGCATGTGCCACCACCACATAGCAGAAATATTTTAAAAAAACCAAAACTTTCATGTTTACCAATTTCAAGCAGTTTTGTTACTGTTTTCTTGGGCTAGGGGAAGGGTTATTTGCTTAGTTAGGCACGATGTCACTATGTTGCCATGGCTGGCCCCAAAGTTCAGATTCTTTTGCCCCTAGTGTCCCCAAATTTTGGGGTTACAGGTATGTACCACCATGCCCAACATCAAGTACAAGTTTTGAAACCAAGATGAACATACATGTATTCCCGTATCATGTTACTCTGTGGAAGAATAGTTCAAAATGATGATAAGCAGCCCATTTTATACATGTCTAAAAATTTAGAGTCATAATTTTCCTAACGAAATGTGTGTGACTCACTGAAAATAGTGGTAGTTGTTATAATTCAGTAACTTGGGATACTGAGGCAGGAAGAGTGCCTTAAGTTCAGTGTCTATCTCAATAATAAAGGCCGGTGAGATGGCTCAGTGGGTAAAGGCACTTGCTGCCAAGCCTGACATCCAGAGTTCAGTCGCTAAGACTCAGATGGGGAGAGGAGAGAACCGACTCTTGAGTTACCCTCCGACCTGCACACACACCTAGTATGCGTGCACATACACACATGCAAATCAATGTAATTTTGTTTGGTTGGTTTTGGTTTTTTGAGACAGGGTCTCACTATGTAGCTCTGGCTGTCCTGGAACTCACTATGTACATCAGGCTGGCCTCAAACCCACAAAGATCTGCCTGCCTCAGTCTCCTGAATGCTGGGATTAAAGGCATGTACCTGGCTTAAATATAATTTTAAAAATTAAAAAAAATAAAAATATTAAACAGTGGCCCTGAAGACATGGCTCACTGGCTAAGAACACTTGCTGCTTTTCCAAAGTGTCTGTCTGATTTTGTTTCTCAAAACCTAGGTCTGGTAGTTCATAACCACCTCCGGGAGCTCCAACACCCTCTTCTGGCCTCTATGGAAACACACATACATATATGTGGCACACACATATAAATTAAACTTTAAGTTAAAAAATTACGTGACTGGTTACAGACTTAGTACTAATGAGAACAGCATGCCTTATTTATTCAAAGACTACACATTAACCAGCCCAGAAAACTTCATTTAAAGTTTAGCTGACTGGAGTAGGTAAGATGCTCAGTGGTTTCAAACTCACAGAGATCCAAGTGCTGGGATTAAGGGCATGTGCCACCACTCCCAGTTTCAAAATCAATTTTAAGTTACTTTAAAAGTAAGTTCAGCTGACTGGATTGTGTAAAAGTTCATATATACAAATCTCAAACTTGTTAAACATATACCTAACTATAGGAAATTTTCAGACGTTTAGGTTAAAAGTTTTTTCCCTCTGAATTTAGTTAGAGAAATTGTTTTAAATTAAGCATTGCTACATGTGGTGATACAGACCAGTAATCTCAACACATAAGTGGAGGCAGGAAGATCTCAAGTGTGAGGCCAGCCTAGGATATATCACAAGACCTATTTCTTTCTCTCTCTCTCTCTCTCTCTCTCTCTCTCTCTCTCTCTCTCACACACACACACACACACACACACACACACACACACACACACACACACAAAGCAAATGGTAATAGGAATAATACCTTTCTCAGACCAAAGACAGAAGTAACATTTGGTGTAATGATTGACCCATCAGTAGTGATAGAACAGTGAGATTATTGATGGCTTATTTTCCTCTAGTCTTACCAAGAGTTCATGGTTGGATGTGCCATAGTAAGTGCTCAGTGTTAGGTGTGGTGATGATGATGATAATCGGATGACCATGATGAAAACAAAAACCTAATATTATCAGGATGTTGGTCTACAAGATGTCAATGAGTATTAAACATTAGAGAAGATAATCAAATTTGATCATTATTTACCATTTTTCTTTTTCTATTCTCTGGTTTGGACAGGTCATTCTTAAATTTCTAGCTGTAAAGATTAAGAGTACTGGTTGCTCTTCCAGAGGACCCAGGTTTGATTCCCAGCACCCACATGCTGACTTCAGTGCCAAGAGATCCAACCCCTCTTTTGGCCTCTGGACACTGCATGCACATGGTTCACAGACATGCATGTAGACAAAACACATACCCATAAAACAGATTTTTTTTTTTAAGTAGTGTAATGTATTGTGGAGATATGATTTGCCATGTATTCTAACAGAATTTGTTTAAAATAGAGTACATAGTAAGGATTTTGTTTGGGGCTGCTTTTAGATAACAGCTAAAGTTGTCTGGGTTTCATTTATTTGTTTGTTTGTGGGGGGATTATTGGTTGGTTGGTTGGATGGTTGGTTTTTCAAGACAGGGTTTTTTTGTGTGTGTGTGTACCCTTGGCTGTTCTGGAACTAGCTCTGTAGAAAAGGCACCTGGCTCCAGTTGTCTGTTTTTTAAATAAATCATAAGCCTAGCCTGGTGTGCATGCTTTTACTCCCAACACTTGGGAGGCAGAGGCAGTTAGATCTCTGTTGAATTTGAGACCAGGCTGATCTACATAAAGAGTTCTAAGACTACATGGAGAGAACCAGTCTCAAAAATAAATAAATATAAATCATTTATTAGGACATTCTTTCAATTTTCAGGCTAGATGAACTACAGAAGCAGTTACAGGAAGACATAAGACAAGGCCGAGGCATTAAATCTCCTATCAGAATTGGTGACCAGGACAGTACAGATGATGAGGATGGCCTCTTGGAAGAACACAGGTAGTGTCTTTTCACACCATCTATAAGCTTCTAGTACTATTTACCATTTTTAAATTTGATTTTTATAAAAACAGATGGGCCAATGAAGACTGGCTGCTGAGTGAGTTGAGATACACTTGGGTTATTTTGAAAGGCAAAACCAAGGTACGCAGGGCAGTGGTGGCACAAGCCTTAGATCCCAGCACTGCAGAGGCAGAGGCAGGCAGATCTATGAGTTCTAAGTTAGAGGCCAGCCTGGTCTACAGATGAGTTCCATGACAGCCAGACATACACAGGGAAAACCTGTCTTTAAAAGCAAAAAAACCAAAACAAAACAAAACAAAACAAAAAAACAAGGTACATGATCAGTCTTCACACTGAAACTCAGTGGTTTTCACTACAAGCTTTAAGGAAGGCAAAACAATGTTTTCAAGACAGGGTTTCTCTGTGTTGCCTTGACTGTCCTGGAATTCGATTTGTAGGCCAGGCTGGCCTTGAACTCACAGAGATTCACCTGTCTCTGCCTCTGCTGGGGTCATAGGCATGTGCCACCACCTCCTGGATGACTGCCTTTGTCTTTTAAGTACAAAACCATTTGTATCCTAATTCTTTGATATTCAATGGTCTTTGTGTTTCAGGGAATTTCTAAAGAAATTTTCAGTTACAATTGATGCTATTCCTGATCATCATCCAGGTGAAGAAATATTTAATTTCCTCAATTCTGGAAAAATTTTCAATCAATATACCTTAGATTTAAGAGATTCTGGTTTTATCGGAGAAAGTGCTGTGGAAAAGCTTATTCTCAAGTAAGTAAATCGTAAAATATACAGTTTTTCTGTATTAAAAAAAATTGTTCTAAGGGCTGGAGAGATGGCTCATTGGTTAATTACACTTACTGTGGGGTGGAGTCAGTACATGTCTTTAATCCCAGCACTCAGGAGGCAGGTGGATTTCTAAGTTTGAAGTAGCAACGAAAATAACTTAATGGTTGGGATCACCACAACATGAGGAACTATATTAAAGGGTCACAGCATTAGGAAGGTTGAGAAGCACTGCTCTAGAGGTTTATAGAATATATAGAATTTTCTGTATATTATAGAAAGGGGACTTTTCAGAATGGTTTACAGACTGTGATCGAGCTAGTTCAGCAATGGCTGTCCACCAAGGGAAGGTCTAAAATTCCAGTTGTTCAATCCACGAAGTTGGATATATCTGCTGATCTCCAGTGTGTGCTGGAATCCTGAAGAAGTATCCTCTAATGCCAGTGCATGAATGAACTCACTAGGGAGCTCAAGAGCCAGAGCAAGCAGGCAGAGAGAGCAGTCCTCCTCCTTCCATGTCCTTTATCTAGACTGCCAGCAGAAGATGTGGCCCAGATTAAAGGTGTGTCTTCCCACCTCAGAGATCTAGGTGAGAAATGGGTCTTCATAAGCTAGTCAGTGGTGGTGCACACTTTTTATCTCAGCACTCAGGAGGTAGAGGCAGGTGGATCTCTGTGAGTTTGAGGCCAGCCTGGTCTACAGAGCTAGTTCTAGGACAGCCAGGGCTACACAGAGAAACTCTGTCTCAAAAAAATGGTGGTGGTGGTGGGGCTTCACATCCATCACATGTGTGCCCAGACATTTGTGAATTCTAGGTGTAGTCAAGTTGACAGCCAAGAATAACCATCAAAAAGGCAAAACACCCATACACATAAACTAAAATCTTTTTTTAGCCAGGTAGTGGTGTCTTTCCCCTAGAGCTGAGTATCAAACCAGAGCTTGCTAGGCAAGCGCTCTACCACTGAGCTAAATCCCCAACCCCCAAAATCTTTTTTTAAAAGTTGCTCTTAAAAGCTTCTGATTGGGGACTAGTAAAAGAGCCTGCCTCTGCCTCCTACGTGCTTGTAACTGAAAGTTTTTTTCTAGTCCTGCCCAGCCCCACAGCCCCCGAAGCTGCTTATAAAGTAATCACTCAGAAGCTTATATTAATTGTAACTGCATGGCCATTAGCTCAGGTCTACCACTGACTAGCTCTTACATTTAAACTCAGCCCATTTCTGTTAATCTATATGTTGCCACATGTTCCATGGCTTTACCTATGTGCTGTTACATGCTGCTCCCTGTACAGCAGGCTGACGTCTCCCCTGACTCAGCCTTCCTCTTCCCAGAATTCTCCTCTCTGCTTGTCCTGCCTATATTTCCTGCCTAACTACTGGCCAAATCAGTGTTTTATATAGCAACCAATCAGAGCAACACATTCACAGCATACAGAACATCCCACAGCAGGTGCTGGTATTAACTGCATCAACATGGAGTTTTGTTTTTGTTTACAGAAGCTAGAATACCAAGCTTCAAGCATGGTACATCTCTTTTTTTACCAGCTAGGATTAAGATTAATGTGTAATGGCTGGGGATGTAGCTCATTTGGTAAAGTGATTATGTATCATATACAGGACACTGGGTTTGGTCTTCAGCACCACATAAATCAGAAGCCTATAGTCCCAGCATTTGGTAGGTAAAGGTGAAAAGTCAGAAGTTCCAAGTGGTCTTCAACTACATTGCAGGTTTGCAGCCTGCCTGGGCTACAGGAGATACTATCTCAAAGGGAGGAAATGACAGTTTTCAACTGTCATCCTGGAGTGGTTGTGGCAGGAAGATGACACGTTTGGAGTCACCCTGAGCTCAGAGCAAGACTTTGTCTCCAAAACATATTCCCAGTCTCACGAGAGAAGGATCAGCAGTGACAACATTAACAACAGTGGCTGTCAGGACAGCAGGGACTTAGCCAGATTTGCTTTCTTCATGCCTGGCAAGTCCTGGCTCTGTTCAGACTCCCGAAAGCACCTACAAGCTGTGCTTGATTGCTGCTGATTGGGTGAACTGCAGTCAGTGGAGCCACACACAGCAAGGTACCATTGAGAAAGACAAAACACAGATACTGAGGTGGACAGCCCTACAGTCAGCCCAGTGCCTACACTAGGATGGTTATTCTCAGGGTGTGGCATTTCAGGTCTAGAAAAACCATGTGGATTCTGGTTCTGATTTAGGAAGTACATCCCTAAACTGACATGTCCTGAGAGTGGGTAGACTCTAAGCACTGCATACAGATGTAGCTTTGTCCACAGAGAAATGTGAGCCCATCGACTGAGTCAACTAGGCCATCAGTTGAACTTTTATGTGTAAATCTGTTCCATGTTAGTGTGGAATCTACCTCCATTGACTGAGGTTTGCTTACTCGTTTCTCTGAGTATGTCAAATGTGTTTGTGCTAGAAGTGTTTTGCCATGGGTAACAATCGTTGATCTTCTGTTTTCAGATCAGGAAAAACAGATCAGATTTTTTTGACAACACAAGGCTTCCTTACCTCTGCATACCACTACGTCCAGTGTCCTGTACCTGTGTTAAAGTGGCTGTTTCGGGTAAGAGAAATGTTTGGAGTTTATAGTGGGTTCCTGCTGTATTTCCTACTCAGTAAACTTGGATCTAGCAGGATACCTCAAGGGTAAAAATGCTTGCCACCAAGCCTGACAACCTGAGTTTAATTCCTAGGGCCCACATGGTAGAAGGAAAGAACCACCTCATAAAAGTTGTGCTCTGGCCTCCATGTGGACCATGTACACACACCCCACATATACACTAAATAAATGAATGAATACATGAAATTTTTTCTTAATTTTGTTTTTCACTTTAAGCAGAAAAAAAATTAGTGTATTACACCCATGATTTCTGGGGGAATAAAATGAGGCAGGGAGAGTGATGTTCTCTGTTCATATATGTGTCTTTGTGGACAAGTACATGTGAGTGCAGGTGCCTGTGGAGGCCAGAGGTGTTGGATCCCTTGGAGCTGAGCTGGTATTACAGGTGACTGTGAGTCACCAGACTGGGTGCTGGGAACTGAATTCCAGTTCTCTAAGAGACAGTATGGGCTCTTACTCTTAAATACGCAGCCATGCCGGCAGCCCCCATGGATTTATTTATGCAACACCAACTGTTGCTCTTCTCTGTCCATATTTAACACTTAAATCCATATATATGGTTTCTTTGTTTCTCTGTGAAGCTCTGGCTGTCCTGGATCTCGCTCTGTAAACCAAGCTGGCCTCGAACTCACAGAGATCCGACTGCCTCTGCCTCCCAAGTGCAGGGATTAAAGAAGTGCACCACTATGCCCGGCTATATCTTCTTATATTTTTGTTTTATTTAAGTGGTGTTAATTTTGTATATTGCTTTGGCGTTCCTCTAGATATGTTGAGCACAAATGTAGATATTTCTTACTCTTGACGACAGTAATTTAGGATTTAATACAGTATATTTTACATCTGGGAGGCCATGGAGAGGGCTTTCAATGTTGAGTAGGTTCTCTGTTTATGATGATGCCCAGTTAAAGGAAAAATTACTCTCCTACCAAGGACAAGATTCATGTCAGGTTTTTCTCAGGCTACTGGAGTGTTCTATTTTGTAAAAATTCTGAGTGTATACAAAGTAATAGGAGTAAACAGTTTTTAAATATAGAAGTTTATTTTTACACTATGCAAAAGTTTGCCTTACCTGCAGGGGAGATGTCCTAATACTTAAAATCTTCCTGCACAAGCACAAGAGACCAAAGTTCAGATTCTAAGGACCAGTCTGCAAGCCAGGAGTGGTAGCACATCTCTGCAGCTTCAGAGCTGGAAGTGGATACATGGAGATCCTAGGGGCTCACTGGCCAGCTATTCTAGCTGAATCAATAAGCTCCAGGTTCAGCAAGAGACCCTTTCTCAAAAAGTAAGATGAAATGGGCTGAGCAAGATGTCTCATTCAGTAAGGGTGCTTGCCTCCAAGCCTAACAACCTGGATTCAGTCTCTGGAACCCTTATGGTATGAGACAGCAGGCTCTGGAAATTGTCTTATGATCTCCACTGGCTTTCCATGTCTTACATTTGTCCCCTCTACCCCCAATAAGTTAAGGTCAGAGTCATACAGGAAGTCAGTATTAACCTTTGTCCTAATGGGCCCTGTGTGGATGAGTATGCCTTCATGTACGTACACACACACACACACACACACACACACACACACACACACACACACACACACGTCTTGTCTTAGAAATCCTATCTTCTTTTAAAGACAGTCTTATTATGTAGCCCTCACTGGCCTGGAACTCACTATGTAGACCAGGCCTCCAACTCAAAAAGATGTACCTTACCTGTTACTGGATGGACTGGGGAGGGTGAGTCAGCATTTAAGAGCACTGGCTGCTTTTGCAGAGGAGCCAGGTATTGGTATCAGAAAACTCCATTAGCCTTAGTTAGCGTTTCTATTGCAGTGAAGAGACACCATGACCATGGCAGCTCTTAGAAAGGAAAATATTTAATTGGGGCTGGCTTACAGTTCACAGGTTCAGCCCATTATTGTCATGGTGGGGAGTATGGCAGCATACAGTCAGACTTGTTACATCTGGATTGGCAGATCCTGGCTTGATCATCTGGAACCTCCAAGCCCCACCCCCAGTGACACACTTCTTCCAACAGGCCACACCTCCAACAAGAGCACACCTCATAAGACTGCTGCTACTCCCTATGAGCCTATGGGGGCCATTTTCATTTAAACAACCATACATATGATCTAAGATATAGGGGAAAATATAGAATTTCTACTCTGGACTTTTGAGACCATGTCAAGGAATCTGATGTTTGGCAAAAATTAGACATTCTAGTATATTATTCTTTCAATTTTTCCATGTGGTTGGCATTTTTTAGTGTCAGCTGTGCCGGGTACTGGATGGAACACAAATGAATTCTGCATTCTAACATGGAAGAGATGGGGGCAGGGGATGTGAGTGTACAGTCATTTTTGTTGTTTTTTAGAGTCAAGTACTGTGGGGGAAAAAAGTTAGTAGGCTAAGATAGCTATGCAAAATATAAGAAGAAAGTTTTTTGTTGTTTTTTAATGGAAGGTGGTAAATGAGGTTTCTGGTTTTGGGTTTTTGAGACAGGGTTTCTCTGTGTAGCCCTGGCTGTCCTGGAACTTGCTCTGTAGACTATGCCAGCCTTGGACTCAGAGATACACCTGCCTCTGTCTCCCAAGTACGTGGGTTTAAAGGCATGCACTACCACCACCCTGCTGTCCTGTCCTTGAAGACAGCTAATCACTAATTACTATTCTTTCTTGTGTCTCTGGTGACAACTGAACATCTTTTTAAAGGTGCCTGGGGGAGTGGGGGTGAAAAAGAAGCCCTTCACTTTAGGGCTGGAGAGATGGCTCATAGGTTAAGAGCACTGGCTGCTCTTCCTAAGGTCTTGAGTTCAATTCCCAGCAACCACATGGTGGCTCACAACCGTCTGTAATGAGATCTGGTGCCCTCTTCTGGCCTGCAGGGATGCATGCAAACAGAAGAACACTATGCATAATAAATAAATAAATCTTTTTTTTTTTTTTAAGGTGCCTTAGTTGGGACTGGGGAGATGGCTTAGTGGGTAAAGTGCTTCTGAACCTAAGTTCAGATCCCAGCAGTCACATAAAAGCTGTGCACAGTTGTGCACATCTGTAATCCCAGCAGTGCCATGGGGTAGGTAGAGGCCAGTAAGTTGGGGGAGGGGGGTTGCTGACTACCCAATCTAGGGGAAATAGTGCACTTCAGGTTCAGTGAGAGACCCTATGGTCTCTCTTTAGTAGAATTTGAGCCTGAACAACATGAGACTGTCTCAAAAATATGAGTGAGTGCTGTTGCATGAGTGTAGGTGCAGTGTGACCACCCAGCTGTCCTGCCTCCATGCCTTCTCTACTGTACAAAGGTGATCCCTTAAAACTGTAAGCCAAGGAGAACCCTTCCTCCTTAAGAACAGTTAGAGAGTGGCTAGGTGTGATAGTGCCACCCGTACGCCTAGCACTTGGGAGATAGAAACAAGGTGATCAAGAGTTAAGGTCAATTTTAGATACATAGCTAGTTTGAGTACAGCTGGGGCTACTTAAGACCCAGAATCAAGTCCTTTCCCCTAATTAAAAATGTATATGTCTATTATTTATTTGTAACTTTAATTACTGACTTGTAATTTGACTTTCCTGTGTCTGGGCTTAAATGTAGAGGCCAGGGGTCAGCTTGGGATGTTGTTCCTTAAGCACCACCCACTTTGTTCTTTGAGAACAAGGCCCTCTGAAATGTGTATCTAATTAGTCTTAGCAATGAAAAACCAAGAGTCAAAATATCAGGGTAATAACCTGAAAGATCAGAAGCAGAGCAGCAGCCATTAGAGACATCTTACCTCTCTGAATCCTCAGCCCAAAGAGGGGCTGAGATCCTGTCTCCACCTCCCGAGTGCTGGGATTAAAGGCATGAGCCTCCCAAGTGCTGGGAGTAAAGCCACCACCCTGGCCTCTATGATTAACTAGTGGCTAGCTCTGCCCTCTGATCTCCAGGCAAGCTTTATTTGTCAGAACACAAACAGAATATCATACAACAGGTCTCTGGACTTGCTGGGTAGACTGGGCTACATGTCTAATGTCTTCCTTAGGATTTTATTGCTGTGAAGGGATACTATGGTCACAACTCTTATAAAAGAAAACATTTAATTAGGGCTGCCTTACAGTTCAGAGGTGTAGTCCATTATCATCATGGTGGGAGGCATGGCCACACACTGGAGGAGCTGAGAGTTCTATATCTGGATCAGCAAGTAGCAGGAAGGGAGAGACACTGGGCCTGGCTCACTTCTGAAACCTCATATCCCATCCCCCAGTGTCACACTTTCTCCAACAAGGCCACACCTCCTAATAGTGCCACTCCCCATGGACCTATGGGGCCATTTTCATTCAGACCATCATATCCAGCAAGCCTCGGGAATTAACCTCTCTGCCTCACTAGCACTGTGATCAAATGCATATAACAGTACTGGCACCTGGCTTGCTTTTTTTTTTTTTTTTAACACAGGTTCTGGTGATTGACTCAGGCCATCTTCTTGCACAGGAAACGTTTTAACAAATAACTATCTTCCCAGCCCTGTGTGATTTCTGCCTATGTCTTTTTCTTTATGGTTTGAGGGGTGGGAGTTAGAGGATGTATGTGGGCATGGGGGTGGGTGGGTGGATGTGTGCCTGCATGCCCTCATGTGTTGGCTAGGGGTTGACATGAGGGTCCTCAGTTGTTCTCTACTTTATTTTTTTGAGACAGAGTCTTCCACTGAACCTGGAGTTGACTTATTGACTAGTCTGTGTTGACCAGTGAGCTCCAAGGATCCTTTGTGTCTATTTCCCCAAAGCTGGGAATTGCAAATGCATGCCACCCTGCTGGAGAGATGGCTCAGTGGTTAAGGGCAGTAGTTCCTCTTCTAGAGGACCCAGATTAAATCCTCAGCACCTACATGGCAGCTCACAACTATCTAAACTCTAGCCCAGGGGATCTGATGCCCTCTTTTGGCCTCCATGGGACTTGTATGTGTGTGGTGAACAGATATAAAATCAGGCAAAACACATACACATAAAAGTAACAAAATACAAAAAAAAAAAAAAAAAAATGTACTCCATCCTTGGGTTTGTTTGTATTTTGAAATGAGTTCTCACTACATAACCATAGATGGTATGGAACTCTATGTAGACCGGGCTGACTTCAGAGATCCTGCCTTTGCTTCCCACATTCTGGGATTAAAAGTGCACTACCACACCCAACCATACTCGGGTTTTATGTATGCACTAAGGATAGAACTCAGGTCTTCACACTTGTTCACCAACATTTTAACAACTAAGTCATCTTCCCAGCCCTTTCTTTATGTTTAGTTTGGAACTGTGCTACATCCTAGAAAAGTAACTTTTTATGATTTCAAATGTTATTTACCTAATTACAAGTAGAAGTTGTAAAAATCAAGAACAAACACTAGAAACTAGGTAGCCTGTTAGCATGGAAAAAGACCTGACCTGAGACTAGACCTGTGTTGGCCCTGCATCCTGTGGCTCTGTTAATGAACATGTGTCCCGTCGGTAAGGTATTGGTCTGACTGTTTATACATGTAATGAGAACCCGTCTTAGCTGTCTGTGTCAGTAAAGTGCACATGACACTGCAGCTCAGGCTGGACTCACAGTCACAATTTTCTTGTCTTAGCCTCCTAAAGCTAGTATTAAGAACATTCTCCAGACTTCAGTAGCTTAACATGAGCCTAGCAAATACTAAACTCATGTTTTCTTAATTATTTTATGTTTTTGACAGATGATGTCAGTTCACACAAATTGTATTGTGTCTGTACAAATTTTAAGTACATTGATGGAAATAACCATTAGAAATGGTGAGTACATAAATTGATTTGTAGTATGTGCTGTTGCTTATTATATGATCACTTTCATATTGCTTGATGTTAGAATTGTGTTTTTGTTTTGATTTTTGCTGGTACTGGAGGTTAAATATGGGACCTCAAGAATGCTAAACAAGCACTCTACATGAACTATATATCCTAGCTCTAAAATTACTTTTTGGAATCACACTTTTTTATTTATTTATTTTTATTTTATGTGCATTGGTGTTTTGCCATGGGTGTCAAGTCCCCTGGAATTGGAATTATAGTTGTGAACTGCCGTGTGGGTGCTCTTAACCACTGAGCCATCTTTCTAACCCTGTAATCACACATCTTCAAAAAAGGAATGAAATACCACTCAAAAAACAAGTGTCTGATTTTCTATGTTCTTTGAGGGAAAAAAATCTCAGATCTTACAGATGACAACCCTTAATATTTAACGTGTGAGTTGTTTTATAGGGTCAGTAGAAATATTTGGAAGCTTATGTGTTAAATCACCCAATTAAAAATTATTATTTAGGGTTAGTTATTGTTACTGTTTGACAGTCTCTTGTAGCTGAGAGTATCTCAAACTAACTTTGTGACCTGGGCTAGCCTTGAACTCTAAATCCTGTCTCAACCTTCTGAGTACTAAGATTACAAGTATACACCTCTAGGCTTAGATTTAAACAACTGATTTTAATTTGATTATGAATTAACAGCAGGGTTGTGTTAATAGTGCGTTAAGGCAGATTGAAACCATCTAAGTGTGTGTTGCTTTCTCACCTTTGAAGGCCCTTTTAATACAAGAAAGATTGTGATTTCACCAATCACTTAATTTGAGGGATGAAGACTATGAGGCCACTGAAAATTATAAAGACTTCCAGTGTTAATGGTAGTTAGGATTTTAACCAGTGTTGTGTCTAATTGTTTGAAAACATGTTACTTCATTATAACTTACACTCTAATGGATCACTCAGATATTTTCTTTGTATTATTTAGTTCACAAAATCTGGTAAGTTATACTTTCTATGATGTACCTTAACTATATTGTTAACATTCTATAAGCAGCTATCATTTCTGTGAAGTCATTGTGATAAAAGTCAAGTATGGTGGCATATGCCTATAATCCCAGCATAGACTGTATAGTGAAACTTGTCTCAAAAAAAAGTGAACAAAGAAAAAATTATAATAATCTGCTTCACAGGTGGACTGTCACGCTGCAGTGTGCCTTTGTAGGTGAGTGGTTTGAATTAAAATCATTTCTTGTGTTAACCAGATACTTTCAGTGACTCACCAGTTTGGCCCTGGATCCCATCATTGTCTGATATAGCAGCTGTGTTTTTAAACATGGGCGTTGGTTTTGGATCTTTGTTTCCTCTGGAGACTCTTCAGCCAGACTTTAATGAAGACAATCTAATGTAAGTTTTCTTCTCATAGTAAACACCAAAAAGATCTTTTGGGGTTTTTTTGTTCCTTTGTTCGTTTTGTTTGTTTTGTTTTTTAGACAGTATCTTACTCTGTAGCCCTACCTGGCCTAGAATTTGCTATGTAGAACATGCTGACTGGCCTTGAACTAACAGAAATTCACCTTGCCTCTGCCTCCCAAGTGGCATGTGCCACCACACTGGGCTCAAAAAGAAGATATTTTAATAATATCCTTTCATTGTCATTA
This sequence comes from Onychomys torridus, assembly GCF_903995425.1. Taxonomy (NCBI): domain Eukaryota; kingdom Metazoa; phylum Chordata; class Mammalia; order Rodentia; family Cricetidae; genus Onychomys; species Onychomys torridus. The sequence goes on from NC_050443.1 coordinate 163,480,949, forward strand.
TAATTGATTAATAAAGTCAGTATTCATTCTTGACTTAAATTCAAAGCTGGAATCAGTCTAGAAATACATTCTTAATATCTACCCTAATCTAGAAGTTGTCATCATGTTTAATGGGAAAATAATAGAAACATTCCTGTAAAGAGTTTTAACATTGGTTTACGGGCCAGCAAGATAGCTAATCAAGTAAAAGCATTTCTCGTGCAAGCCAGATAACTTCCCCTCAGTTCTGTCTTTGGGACACATTGTAGAAGGAAATAATTTGACTCCCCAAAGTTGACCTCTGACCTCTATACTAGGAACACCCAAACTCACACACCACCTACCCACCTATATACCCAACACCAATCCTCAATAAATTTAATTTTTAAAAAAATGTTATGCAGTTATTTATTGGGCAAAGCAGTTAGACAAGAGGTGGGGGAAACCATAAAAATTGGAAAGAACTTGGTAAAAAAAAAATAATTTTTTTTTATTATTTTTTTTTATTTTTTTTTTTAGAGCTGAGGATCGAAACCCAGGGACTTAGCGCTTGCTAGGCAAATGTTCTACCACTGAGCTAAATCCCCAACCCCCCCCCCAAAATAATAATAATTTGATAAATGATTCAGTCTATGCATCAAGGCCTAAGATCGACTGAAAAACTCTGATAAATAGATTTGTTATGGACACTGGAGAATAAAATTTATAAAGAGAAGCCAATAACCTCCAGGTATTTGATTAGTAACTAGTTAAAAGTAGGCCAAAAGAAAGGAATTTAGTGGGGCTGGAGAGGTGGCTCAGAAGTTAAGAGCACTGCCTGTTCTTCCAGAGGTCCTGAGTTCAATTCCCAGCAACCACATGGTGGCTCACAACCATCTATAATGAGATCTGGTGCCCTCTTCTAATGTGTAGGCATGCATGCAGATAGAACACTGTATACATAAATAAATAAATCTTTAAAAAAAAAAAGAAACAAAGGAATTTAGTGACAATGGGGGGAAATCTAGAAAATAAACGTAACTAGAAATGTGTGTATATAAATTAATAAAGAAAAAAAGACTGCCAGGCGGTGGTTGCGGTGCACGCCTGTAATCCCAGCACTCTGGAGGCAGAGGCAAGAGGATCTCTGAGTTCGAGACCAGCCTGGTCTACAGAGCTAGTCCAGGACAGGCTCCAAAGCTACAGAGAAACCCTGTCTCGGAAAAAAAAAAAAAAGAAGAAAAAAAAAGAAAAAAAGACTGTAAATGCAAAGTCTACTATGTACTCTAACGTGGAATTCTAGCCTAGGTGTTCAGATACAGGACTAAATGTCACCACAATTGTGGGAAGGAAGGAGCTGGACTATACAACTGAGTCAAAATTTACAAAAATCAGAAATATGAGGCAAAACTGGCCTTAATTATAGGAAAAGTTGGTTTTATATGTAAAGTAAAGCCTCCATGAGAGGAAATGTGAGTTTGATCATATTTTTGAAGTTTTTTGGTTTTTTTTTAATAATTTATTTTTACTTTATGTGCATTGGTGTTTTTCCTGCATGTGGATGTCAGGTCCCCTGTAACTGGAGTTACAGACAGTTGTGAGCTGCCATGAGGGTGCTGGGAATTTGCTCTTAACTGCTGAGACATCTCTCTAGCCCTGCATTTTTGAAGTCTTGATGACAATGATTTTATTTTATTTTATTGAGTGCTCTATCTGAATGTGTGACATTCAGACCCCACTATAGATAGTTGTGAGCCACCATGTGGTTGCTGGGAATTGAACTCAGGACCTCTGGCAGAGGAGACAGTGCTCTTAACCTCTGAGCCATCTCTCCAGCTCCAGCAATGATTGTTTTAAGTGGTGTCAAAGGAAACCTTCAGAGTGGAGGGGAAGAAAAAGCACGGTGGAGCACAGGTGGAGAAGAGCACGGCCTGGACTTCAAGTGTGCAAGACACACATCAGCAGCACGCCATGACAGGTGGGCAAAGGGAAGGACAGACGGCTGCAGACAGAAGAAGTCAGAGCAGTCCTTACAGTGGAGCACATACTCATGTCGGCTCGCTCATAAGAAAAATGCAAATTTGGTCCAAAACCAAATTTACTCCTACCATTCTCTTTTTACTGTGACCCCTTGTTACCTAGGTACACTTCATAGCGGAAAGTAATGCTGAATAGCAAAATTTTAGACATGCTCTAATACTTTAAATAGAAGAAACAATGCCTTCCTAGCTATCCAAAAATCCCCTTATATTATTAGAACATTCTGTTTGTGTTTTGAAACAGTAACTCTGGCTGTCCTAAACTTGACTCTTGACTCTGCCTCTGCCTCCTAACTTATAGGATTGCAGATATGTGCCACCACACCCAGACAACTCAATACCTCTTCCCACCACCCTCTAAACAGGGTTTCACTATGTGGGTCCTGGATGGCCTGGAACTTGTGTAAAATAGCTGGCCTTGAAGTCACAAGAATTCACCTGCCTCTGCTTCCCAAGTGCTGGGATCAAAGACATGCACCATTATCATACCCAACTATATACACATTTAAAAATATCTCATAGTTCTGAATGATATAAACAATTTAGGAGCTAGAGAGATGGCTTAGCAATAAAGAGTTTATGCTGCTCTTGTAGAGGATCCAAGTTTGGTTCCTATCACCCATGTTCCTTGATTCACAACTGCCTGTAACTCCAGCTCTAGGGGATCCAATCTCTCTCATCCCTATGACATATCTACACAAGGAAACACGCAACTAACAATAAATACATATGTATAAACATTTAAAATATCAACTACATTATTTTTGGTAAACTCAGTAGTACTTAGTAATTTTGTATGTTGTATGTACATGGAGTTTTTAATTGATTTTAGTAAGCATGCAAAGTGGTGGAATCAGATAATTGCATTAATACAAAAATGTTAATAATATTTATCAATATAATTTGAAGAGTTTTCAGGAGATAAGGTTCCTTGATTAAGAGCACTTGCTGCGGGGCTGGAGAGATGGCTCAGCAGTTTAGAGCACGGGCTGCTCTTCTAGAGGACCATGGTCCAATTCCCAGCACCCACATGGCAGCTCACAACTGTCTGTAATTCCAGTTCCTGGAGATTTGACACCCTCATATAGACATACATGCAGGCAAAACCCCAATGAACCCAGGTCCTTTGGAAGATCAACCAGTGCTCTTAACTGCTTGAGTCATCTCTCTAGCCCTAGCTCTCATCTCTTAAATTAACCCATTTATTTTAATCTATGGTGTATCCTGAGGTGTTACTTCTTCCATCTTGTACCTCCCGTTTCCTCTCCTTATCTCCTGGTGCCTCCCTCAGTGCCTTGATTCCTCCTCCTCTCTCTCTGTAAGGAAGTCCCACCTAGCTGTTGGCCATTTAGCTTTTTATTAAACCAGTCATAGTGACACATCTGTACACAGTGTAATCAAATATCTCACAACAGTAGTGTGAAGGAGCAAGCAGTGTGTTCAGAGAGGAGTGCCGAGTGCAGTGTGAAGCAGTGTGTTCAGGGAGGAGTGCCGAGTGCAGTGTGAAGCAGTGTGTTCAGGGAGGAGTGCCGAGTGCAGTGTGAAGCAGTGTGTTCAGGGAGGAGTGCCGAGTGCAGTGTGAAGCAGTGTGTTCAGAGAGGAGCTGGCAAAGACTGGCACCGTCTCAACTGACTTCCAGATGCACTGACTTAAACTCTGAATCCTGAGAACATTCTACCATTCTCAGTCAACATGCCAGTGTTTTCTTCCTTTGCCTGTCTCATAGCTACTCTTCCTTTATATGCTTAGTATCAGTTTAAGTCAGATCCTCTCTCCATGCCTAGCCTGCCAAACATCTTTTTTTCTAGCATTTCTTTGTCCAAGACTCTTCACCATTAGAAGAAATTTCTGTACTTTTATATAATATATTGAGTTTATAATTTTACTTACCTATTTTCTATTTTTCCCACTTTTCTCCCCACTGGAGACAAGGGTCACTATGTTACCTCCGTCTAGACTCAAACTAAGATCTTTCAGCTTAAACCTAAGAGCTGTGAAATACTGGGCCTCAGACCAATTTTCTATTTTGTTCTTTAGCCTTTTGTTCTTACTAAATTGATCTGTCTGTTATTTTTGCACATCATTGCATCACAGTTCAAAGCCTTTATATAGTACTTGCTGTGTGCCAGACACAGTTCAGGGTTTGACGTAGCATCTTAATATAGCTAACTACAACTATTACTAGTAAATCATTCCCATTTTACAAGTGAGTTGAGCACAGAAAGATGAAGTGATTTGCTGAAAGTTATGCCAAGAGGGAGCTAAGACCCACCAAGAAGCTACTTATAAAAAGAAAAAAATGGCCACCTGTGGTGGTTCATACCTGTAATCTCAGCACTTGGGAGGCTGAGGCAGGAAGATTGCTGTAAGTTCGCAAGTCTCACTTATGAGAAATAGTAATTTCTAGGCCAGCCATGGCCATAGTTACCCTGTTTTCTTTCTTTCGTTTTAGTTTGTTTGTTTGTTTGGGTTTTTTGTTTTGTTTTGTTTTTAGTTTTGTTTTCAAGACAAGGTTTCTCTGTGTGGTCCTAGGTGTCCTGGAATGTGCTCTGTAGACCAGGCTGGCCTCAAACTTAGAGATCTACTTGCTTCCCACGTGCTGGGATTAAAGGTATGCACCACCACCTCCCAGCTCTTGTTGTTGTTGTTGTTCTTAGGTTTTTTATTTTGGTTTGATTTTTGAGACAGGGTTTCTCTGGGTAGCCCTGGCTGTCCCGGAACTCATTTTGTAGATGAGGCTGGCCTTGAACTCACAGAGATCCTAGTGCTGGGATTAAAGGTGCGTGCCACCCAGCTCTTTTTTCTTTTTAAAGTAACTCTGGTGCCTTATGAGAGGCTAAGGCAGGAGGGTCACTGTAAATTAGCGGCTAGATTGGGCATAGTTCCAAGCTGGCCTGAACCACAGTGTGAGACCATCTCAAAAACAAAAACTGCTCCAAAGCCTAGGGAATATATCACAGAAGGGAGGACAGAAAGAGTGTGCAAGTTGAAGATTGGGAAGGAGGGCTGTGAAATCTTGTCTTCTGGGCATGATGTGGCTGTTGTACCTATAAGCTTTGCGGTGGTTACCTGCACAAGACTCATGATGTCCTGCCCCTTGAAAGCTGTAAGCAACATATAATTACAAGGAGAGCAGGATCATCTTACTCTTTGCCATGGCCACTAGTAACAGCCTTGCCCAGAAGTAAACCATCATGCTCATGTAAGAGCTCCCATCAAAGGTAATGGGGCACAAAAGAAAAAAGGAATTCCACATACAGGTCATGGAGGGATCTTCAAGGTACATTGCTAAGAGAAAACGGGAAGCTAGAGAACAGTACACATTATGACACTGTAGTAAAGTGGGTGCAGAGGGCCATCGTGAAAGGCAGAAAACACTATTCTGACACCAAATATATGGGTTTTCCACTGCAGCATAAAATGGGAGAGTTGTCTTTAACCACCACGCCATGTCCCCAGCTAGAGGTTCCATTTCACAAGGGTGGTAGAGAAGCTTGGTCATTTGATGATTAATTTGATCTCTAGCCCCTCAGTTAGTTACTGTGGTCTTCTTGAGTCACCTTATCTGCATGAAAGGAGTTTCAGCACTTAAGAGCTCTTGCTGGGACCTGGAAACAAAGACCAAATGTATGTCCTCAAAGCACAGACAGGGTCCTGTGTTCTTGTTTGCTTTCTAAGCACAGACAGGGTCCTGTGTTCTTGTTTGCTTTTTATGTGTAAGATGCTTGTGGAAGGAAGGACTAAAACCAATAGCAACCGTGGGAGGAGGATGCAAGTAGCAGTAGCTGGAAGAGTCCAGTTGGGAAGGCAAATCGTTTGATACATTGTGTTTTATTGGTTTTGTTTTGCTAAATGAATATTGTTGGGGTTTTGTTGTTTTAAGTAAAAATAAGTCTCAAAAGTCAAAATCAGGGTTGGGGATTTAGCTCAGTGGCAGAGCGCTTGCCTAGCAAATGCAAGGCCCTGGGTTCGATCCTCAGCTCAAAAAAAAGAAAAAGTCAAAATCAGAGGCTTCGGAGATTGCTCTGTGGTTAAGAGCACATACTGCTCTTATAGAAACCTGAGTTTAGTTCCCCATAATCCCATGCCTTCTTCTGGCCTCCATTGGCACTACACTCATGTGCACGAACTCATAAATACACACATAATTAAAAAATTTAAAAAACATGCATTTTTTTTCAAATGCTTAGAATTGGGGTGTGTGTGTGTGTGTGTGTGTGTGTGTGTGTGTGTGTGTGTATGTTTGTGGTGCACACACATAAGTGTACCTGTACCTACTCTGTGCATATACATGCAGAGGCCAGAGCAGGAGGTTGAGTATCTTCCTAGATGACTTCCCACCCAGTTGCCTTGAGACAAGCTCTTCTCACTGAACCAGAAGCTTACCCTTCACCTGGGCTGGCTAGTGAGCGCATGATATATTCCTGTTTCTATCTCCCAGTGCTAGAATTTCAGACACTTACAGGCATGCCTGGAATTGTGTGTGGTTGTTAGAGATTAGAACTCAGGTCTTCATGCTTGCATAGCACTGAGCCATCTCCTTAGCCTCTATAATTCTCTATATTAGTTTGGCAGTTTCTTTAGGTCACTCATAGGGCCTATAACAATCATCAGCTATTATTATATCAACCCTGTCTTACATAGCTTTCTGACATGGGAGCATTAAGGAAAGTAACTGTTTCAGATGGAAACTAAGCTGGATACAGTGGCATGCACCTATAAGCCCATCTTCTCAGGAGGCTGAGGCAGGCTGAGTGTAAGTTTGGGGCTGTGCAGCAGAGTGAGACCCTGACTTAAAGTAGTTGTTCAGAGTTTCCCACAGTGAGTGTTTATGCCTTCTTTCATACTGAGATTTCTCAGTGGTTCTGAAATAACATGCTTTATTCTCTTCTCAATAGTTTTGAAACACAGAAAACACTAGGGGGAAGAGGAAGTGAAGATTCATCTTGTAATCCCGTTTTTTCAACTCTTCCTGAGACCAACATTTTAAATGTAGTTAAGGTATGAAAGACTTTTTAGCAAAGAATCAGAACCAGTTTTGTGGTTCATTGTTTAAAATTCCACTGATTTCTTACCAAATGAAAGATCTTAGCAATTGTATTTCCATTATAAATGCATTTTTCTTTTAATATTAAGAACAAAAGGGGGACTTCAGGTCAGAATTTCACTGTTCAAGTGTTACAGTATAATTTAATTTTAGTTGCTGAAGCCAATCACTAATACTGAAAATGGAGTAGGAAATACTTACCCTTTCATTCCATTACTTGTGTTGCATTTCTTGCCTTCTCTAGACATCTGATACTTGTTATCTGTGTGGTCCTTTTATACTCTTGACAGAAGATTTAAAAAAAAAAAAAAACTCTTGAACTAATTTTTTTTCTTTGTGCATTTCTGGCAGTTTTTGGGCTTGTGTACATCTATACATCCAGAAGGTTACCAAGATCGAGAAATAATGTTGCTGATTTTAATGCTATTTAAAATGAGTTTGGAAAAAGAGCTGAAACAGATTCCATTAGTAGACTTTCAAAGCCTCCTGATAAATCTCATGAAAAACATCAGAGATTGGAACACAAAGGTAACATTTCTTAAAATTTAGGTGTTGTGCCAAGGATGACTGTGTGTGTGTACCTGTAATTCTAGCATTTATGAGTAAAGGCAGGAAGTTGAAGAGCTAATAATGTGGCTACAGGAGACCAGTCTACAGATAAATAAAGTTCTAAGCGTTGTACAGCATCACATTGTTTCATGTGCACTCAGAATTCAAAGATTCTATGCTCAATTAGTTTAACCATGGAAAGTAGCTGAGGAAGGCACTATTTGCTGGAACTCAGTAGCTGTCTTTTCAACATTTTATTGGAGATTTACTATGTCTGAGCATTTACACCTTTGCCTTTGCTGGACTTCCTTACCACTCGTGCAATTAGTGGATGAGCAAAAGAATACAGATGTGGTAACGTGACATTTCTGTAAGACAAATTGCTAAACGGTCCTATTAATAAAAAGCCCAGAGCCAGATATTGGGGTGAGATCAGAAAAGCAGAAAGAAATCAGCCATGTTCTTACCACTTGGAAATCCTCCGCCAAAGAGACCTACTTCCTATATGCCTTTCTGTTCTGCATCTCACTTCCTATCTCCACCCAGCTACATCACTTTCTGTCTGTACAGACCTCCAGACCTCTATGGTTAGTGCGGGGATTAAAGGTGTGTGTCACCATGCCTGGCTCTGTTCCCCAGTGTGGCCTTGAATTTACAGAGATCCAGATGGATATCTGCCTCCCAAATGCTAGGATTAAAGGCATGTGCTACCATTGCCTGACATCTATGTTTAATATAGTTGCTGGCTTTTTCCTCAGATCCGCTTTATTAGGGTGAACGATATTTTGGGGAACACAATATATCACCACACATTTCAGGTTGTAATCAAGTGTTGCAAATTATAAAGGGTGACCAGTATGGCAAAATTAGCACAGCAGGGCTGCAGTGATGTCGTCTGAGGCCTTCAAGGATAGTCTTTCTGAAATGACCTCTGAGCATAAATGACATGATAGTTATGCCTGCAGCTGGGATTGGGTTGAACTCAAATAGCTATGGGGGGCGGCTGAGCATGGGTAATTTTATTAGGCCTTTTGATAGTTAAATTTTAAACCATTTTTGATAGAAGTTTTTAAACTAGAGCTAGCAGGAGCATAATAAACTCTTTGAGTGCTGGATCGTGATGGCCCATGCCTTTAGCCCCAGCAGAAGCAGGCAGATCTCTATGAGTTTAAGGCCAGATTGGTCTACAGAGTGAGTTTTAGGACAGCTAAGGCTATCCAGAGAAACCCTATCTTGAAAACAAAAACAAAAATAACTAAACTGAGTAACTATCACCAAGCTCCAAAAATTATCAAAAGGTAATTCATCTTGTCTGATCAGAGTGCATACTTCCCATGCTCATCAGCTTATTTTGAAGCAGCTGTAGATTTTCAATATGATGGCTAGAGAGCTAAAGGATAGTTAGTGGTTTTGTACATGCCTAGCAAGTACAAGGCTGGGCTCCATAGCCAGAAGAAAACAGAAATTGTGTGTGTGTGTGTGTCTGTGTCTGTGTGTGTCTGTGTGTGTGTGTTGTTGTTGTACACACTTAGGGAAAATGGTATTTAAATACTTTATTCTTTCAAGAAAGACCAAGTTGCTTTCGAGTGTAGCAACAGCATGAGAGTGACATGAAATGCTAGTGTAAATATATAAATACAAATGCTGTTATGTGACCATTCTAGGGTGCTTTAAGAAAAAAAAAAACAGAATTTGTGTTATATGCATTCTAGTATGCTCTAAATGTCACGCACTTTCAAAACTTCAGAGTTCTGTTTTAGTGACTTCCATCAAGGGCTTGTTCTCTTTATTCAGGTACATGAACTCTGTGTGGGCATAAATGAACTCTCCAGTCATCCCCACAACCTTCTGTGGTTGGTACAGCTGGTCCCTAACTGGACATCTCGTGGAAGGTATTGTAAAGTGAAATAAACATCAAGATGTTTTACAATGCTGATGCTAGTTAAACGCTTTGGAGTTCTTACTGTGAAACAGGGTCTTACTATGTAGCCTCAAACTCACAAGTTTCCTGCCTTAGCCTCTCTTGAGGGTTAAGTTTACAGGGCTAGGCCACCACACCCAACTTGGAACTTTTGTTTCTATTCATCATTTTTTGAATGTTCTTTTATTTTTATTTTTTTTTGAGGAGAAAAGTGTAAGCTTGATTATGTTACTTAATTCAGAACATGACTGACTATTCTTGATTTTTATTTTTAGCTTATCAGATAAGTCAGTATAAGTACAGCTCAGTGGTTCTCAACCTTCCTAATGCTATGACACTTTAATACAGTTCCTCATATTTTGGTGACCCCCTACCATAAATTATTTTTGTTGCTACTTCACAACTAAATGGTTATGAATTATAAGATAAATATCTGTTGTGCAGAATATCTGATATATATATTACCCCTGTGAAAGGGTCATTTGAACCACTACCACCACCCTGCTACCAGCGGTTGAGAACAGCTGGTGTAGATGATATATAGCAAAAAATAATTTCCTTTTTTGGGTGGGTAGAGGTGAGACAGGGTTTCTCTATGTATCCCTGTCTGTTTTGGACCTCTCTGTAGACCAGGCTGACCTTGAACTCAGAGATCTGTTTGTCTCTGCCTCCCAAGTGCTGGGATTAAGGGCGTGTACTACCACAATCAGCTTTCTTTTCTACTTTTATGAGACAAAAAGGAGCTTAAACAGAGTCTGGAGCTCACTGTATAGGAGAGGGTGATCTTGAACTTCTGATCTTCCTGCTGAGCACTAGGATTACAGGCATGTACAGCCACACCAGTGCTTAGTGCTTGCTAGGTAAGCACTCTACCAACTGAACTATCCCCAGCTCTAGGCAGTTCTAACCTGGTGTGCACACATTTTACATTAACACCACTGCTCTGTAACAGTTGGTTTTTAAACAGCCCCAAGAGACTAAGGTTCCATTTGGCTCATTTGCTTGCTTTTCAAGTAGTGTTATTTAAACACATTGTAAAACTTTTCATTTCTAATTCCAGGCAACTGAGGCAGTGCCTCAGTCTAGTGATTATTTCAAAGCTTTTGGATGAAAAACACGAAGATATCCCTAATGCCAATAATCTTCAGGTATAAATACACCTTTTTTTTTCTAATAACTGAGAGAGTTGGTGAGATGTTGGGAGATTTGATGAATCCTAAATCAGAAGTCCTGATTTGCCAGACATGGTGGCTCATTCCTTTAATCCCAGCACTACGAAGGCAAGAAACCCTGTCTCAAAAAAACAAAGCAAAGTCCTGAGTAAACTCAGCTTTCAAGCATGATACAGTTGATGTAATCTTTTGCATTGTACCTAATAAAAGAAGAACCAGGTTATCAACTGTAAAATGGAGATGGTATAGCCTCTACCCTATAGGACAAGTATAGACAGATGAATTAATCTGTAAATAAACTTTTGAGAAAATCATAATGTGCTGTTAGCAGCTGTTACATTGAGAATTTATTCAATTTCCCAAGATTAACAGGATTAGAAATTGTGGTCACAGGATTAGAAATTGCAAAGCTATTAACCACATCTTATACCTATTTTAATAAAGTGGTCTTTGTGGATCATAGAACTTAATGTGGTTTGCCTCCAGTACTTGTTCAGTAGAGGTTATACCAATAGATATATATGAATATGTGTAAATATATCTTATAGGACACCACTCTGAGTTCTGATGACTTTGCAAACATTAATAACACTTATAGGGCTGTGGTGGTCTGAGTGTAACTGGCCCCCATAATCTCATGGAGTGTGGCACTATCAGGAGGTGTGGCTTTGTTGGTGTGGGTATGGCCTTGTTAATGAAAGTTTGTCATTGTGGAGGCAGGCTTTGAGGTTTCCTATGATCACGATACCGCCCGGTGTCTCAGTCAACTTCCTGTTGCCTTCTGATCAAGATGTATCTGGCATCATGTCTGCCATGCTCCCTGCCATGGTAACAATGAACTAAACCACCCAATTAAATTTTTTCCTTATAAGAGTTGCTGTGGTTATGATGTCTCTTCACAGCAATAGAAACCTTAATTAAGATAAGGGCTGACCTTAATTGGATTTAAAAATTCACAGAACTTTGTCTTGGGTGTCCCTGTATTGTTCTTGTTTGAATTGCAGTTCACTATGAGTTATTAGGATATGTCCTAGGAATAAATAAAAAATGAGACTGTACTCTGGAAGACATAATCTAGTAGTATAAACCATTAAATATAAGAGCAATATTAGAATATACACAAGATAACTATGCATATTATCTGACAGAACTGACTGCCACCCTAGTCGGGTGGAAGTGGATTTGATTGCAGATTCGTGGGCACCATTCCTGAGCCACTAAGATAATTAAAAGTCCTCAGTCCATTCAGCAATATTTATAGCCATCAAGGGATCCAGGATAGGATTTCTGCTTTTAGCCTCCTGATGTTTGTCTTCCCTGTCGTCTTTTTCTTACATCTATAGAAAAGAGAACTGCATGAATAATTAACCATCAGGCTGACTACTTGGTGTCAGCCAGACCTGCCGCTCTGATAGCCCAGTCAGCCTTGAAGTCCCAGTGATCTTCCTGCTTCCACATCAAGTGTTGGGATTGCAACCATGAGCCACCACATTGGATAGATAGTGCTTCTTTTTTAGAATTCAGTGACCTCTGTTATAATATCTTTGATCTTGTTCTAAGCATTTAACCTAAATTACAAATACTAAATCTTAACATAAAACACCTTTTGAAGTAAACAGAAAATGGGTTTCAGAATTATCAAGCCAGGAAAAGGAGGCCGTGTGACTGGAATTAGCTCAAGAAAGAGCACTGCACTAGAATTGACCAAATCTCTCTTCCCGATAGATCTCAGTCCTACATCGCTATCTAGTGCAGATGAAGCCTTCTGATTTGTTGAAGAAAATGGTCTTGAAGAAAAGGGCTGAACAACCAAATGAAACTATTGATGACAGTCTTCATTTAGAACTTGAAAAGCAGGTATCCAGAGCCAGAGAATGCACTGGGCATACAGTCAACGACGTTTTAGAGTTTATTGCTGTCGGAAAATTCTTCAGAGTAGAGCAGAAAGTTGGGGTGAAAGGGCAGTTGTTGGTAATTTAATGTGTTCTGTTGTGGCGCTGTACTGTGTACAGCAGTAGTAAGGTGGTAAACGGAAGCACTTAATTCAGAAGTCAGAAAGTCTGGTGGAAGTCTGAAGGGAGCTTTTCCTTCCTCACCAAGTTAGTTAAATCCTGGCTTTCCTGGGCAGACTTGCTAATCAGTAGCCTGGGGTAGTATTTATATAGCTTTTTCATGAGTAGTAATTTTCTTTGTCTCTCTAACAGGCATATTACCTGACCTACGTTCTCCTTCATTTAGTTGGGGAAGTTAGTTGTTCTCATTCTTTTTCTTCTGGACAACGGGTAGGTAATGAATGTTCAGTGTTGTTATAAATAGGTGTTTCCGTTGGTGAAATGAATGAGCATGTGTGTGTTAGAAGAAAACTTGAAAGTTGACTGGTTTTGCTACAGAAATCCGGGAGTCATAGTAACCTGCAACCATATCCTAGTGACGAGATTTCTTTCTCAAGAGTGGTTTGCTGGAGTAGAGCTTAGTGACCATAACCTGACAATAGTAGAATATACTCACAGGACACCAGAGTCACCAAAGGACTAGCTTTCTTCCTTTGAACTTCCACTCACTTTTGTTTTCCTTTAGAAAAACTAAAATGCCTTTAAAAATGGTTATTTAGTGGAATCTGGGAGATGGCTTAGTGGTATAAAGGTCCTGGTTGCAAGGTTTGACAACCTAAGTTCATTCTCCAGGCCCCACAGGATGGAAAGAGAGAGCCAACTTACAAATTCTCTGCCACATGTACACACACAAAATTAAAATTTTTAATGTTACTTAGAAATGTTTGCCTTCCTCGGTAAATTAAACTACTGTTCTGCTTCACATGTACATTTCTGAATTCTTTCTCCATACTAAGAATTTCATTTTGGGGCTGGAGAGATGGCTCATTGGTCAAGAGCACTGGCTGCTCTATCAGAGGTCCTGAGTGTAATTCCCAGCACCCACATGGTGGCTCACAACCATCTCTATTGGGATCTGATGCCCTCTTCTGGTATAAAGGCATACATGCACTCACATACATTAAATCCCCCTCCTCCCCCAGTTGAGGACCAAACCCAGGGCCTTGGGCAAGCGCTCTACCACTGAGCTAAATCCCCAACCCTTTTTTTTTTTTTTTTTTTAAGAATTTCATTTATGTGGTTTGGTTTGGGGTCAAGATCATGATGGGGAAACCCACAGAGACAGCTGACCGGTGCCAGTTGGAGCTCACTGACTCTGGACTGACAGCTCGGGAACCTGCATGGGACCGAACTAGGCCCGCTGAATGTGGGTGACAATTGTGTGGCTTGATCTGTTTGTGGGGTCCCTGGCCAAAGGACCAGGACTTATCCTGGGTGCATGAACTGGCTTTTTGGAGCCCATTCCCTGTGGTGGGATACCTTGCTCAGCCTTGATACAATGGGGAAGGGCTGGGCTCTTCTTCAACTTGGTGTGCCAGACTTTGTTGACTACCATGGGAGGCCTTACCCACTCTGAGGAGTGGATGGGGGTAGAGTGGGAGGGAGGTGAGGAGGCGGGAGAAGGGGAGGGAGGGGGAACTGGGGTTGGTGTGTAAAATGAAAAAAAATTTAATATATAAATATATTTTTAAAAAATTAATTTCATTTATGTGGTTTGGTTTTGTTTTTCAAGACAGGGTTTCTCTGTGTAGCCCTGGCTGTACTGAAACTAGCTCTGCCTGTACCGAGCTGTCCTCAAACTCAAAGAGGTCCGCCTGACTCTGCCTCCCAGGCCTTGGGATTAAAGGAAATCTGATATATGTGATCCCTGAAGGGGTCTTGACTCACAGCTTGAAAACCACTGCTATATAGTGAGAGCTTGTCTCAAAAGTAGGAAAAACAAAAAAACCCACACCAAGCCTTAATGCTGATCTTTAATCCCAGCAGAGTTAGGCAAATTCTGTGAGTTTGAGGCCCGCCATCATGAGTTCTAAGCCAGTCAAGGCTATATAATGAGACCCTACCTCAAAAAAATGCCAGACGGTGGCAGTGCACGCCTTTAATCTCAGTACTCAGGAAGCGAAGGCAGGCAGAGCTCTGAGTTCAAGGCCAACTTGGTCTACAGAGTTTCAGGATAACCAAGGCTATGCAGAGAAACCCTGTCTCAAAAAACTGGGGGAAAAACAAAAAATGGAAAAAAGCCCAAGTGGTACAGGCCTGTAATCCCATCTGCTCAGGAGGCGGAGGCAGGTAATCACAAATCCAAGGTCAACCTGGACATCTTAGTGAAGAGAAGGCTGGGAATGTAGCTCAGCGGTAAAGCTTTTTCTATCTTGTTGGAGACACCATATTCAGTCTTAGGTATTGGTGGGAGAGAGGAGATTAGGCCAGATGTTCGGGCTCTTCCTGGCTGCTCTGGAGAATAGGTTAAGAGGATTGCTTGCGCCCAAGATTTCAGGGCCAGCCTGAATAATATAGCCAGACTACCTCTCAGAAAACTAGAAAAGAATGCAGTTAAAAATCATGGGGGGGGCGGGAATCAGAGGCAGACAGATCTTTGTGAGTTCGAGGCCAGCCTGGTCTACAGAGTGAGATCCAGGAAAGGCGCAAAAAACCCTGTCTTGGAAAACTTAAAAAAAAAATCATGGAAAAGACTGGCAAGGTCAAGCACAAGGCCCTGGGTTCAGTCTTCAGCTCCAGAAGGAAAAAAAAAAAAAAAAGACTGGAAAGGTGTTTAGCAGGTAAAATGTTTCCTAAGCAAGCCTAATAACCTGAGTACACTCCCATTCCATATAAAAGGAGGAGAGAATCAGCTCTACAGAGTTATCTTCTGACCTCCACACATGCACGGTGGCATGTGTACACCTATGCAGACACGTATACTTACATAATAATAAAAGTTTTATTTTCATGTAGGTGTATGTGCCTTCATGTAGGTGTGCACACATAAGTGCAGGTGCCCTTGGAGGCCAAAAACCTAGGATCCCTTGGAGCTACAGTTAACAAATAGCTGTGAGATGCCTAATGTGGATACTAGGAACCAAAATCTACTGAGCCATCTCTCCAAACCCAATAAAGGACAGGGAGGCAGGTATTTTTCTTTTTTTTTTTAAAGAGCCAAGAGTAATGTCACAATACCAGTACCCTGCACTCAGAAGATGGAGAAAGTATTGGGAAAAGTATTGAATTGTGTGCACATGAACATGCCAAAGCCTACATGGCAGTCAGGGTTCCTTCTACCCTGTGGGTGCTGAGGGCTGGACTCAGGTCAGGCCTGGCAGCAAGGACTTGACCCACCGTGTGATTCTGTGTGTGTGTGTGTGTGTGTGTGTGTGTGTGTATGTATGTATGTATGTATGTATGTTTGTTTGTTTTAATTTTACATATCAGCCATGGGTTCCCCTGTCCTCCCCGCTCCTGCCCCCCCCCCCCCCCCCCCCCCAGCCCCTCCCCTCCATTCCCATCTGCTCCAGGGCCAAGACTCCCCTGGGGATTTAGCTTAACCTGGTAGATTCAGTACAGGCAGGTCCAGTCCCCTCCTTCCAGGCTGAGCAAGAGGCTAGAGCCTTATATAGTCACTGTGTGATTCTAACAGGCCTGGTTGGTTTGTTTTTGTTTTTCCCAAGAGAAAGGATCTCGTTTTGTCATGATGATCTTCAGCTGGTCCTCCTGCCTCAGTCTACCTAATAGGTAGAACTATTAAGCATTTGCCCTGCCACACCTAGTTCTTGTGTATATCTTTTCTAATTAACTAACAATGAGTCATAATCATGTTCTTATGGAAGTCAACACCTCTCACTGGTGGGATCAAGTACGTTTTAAGTGATTCCGTTTTTTTAACTGTATAGTCTGTTATTTTGCAAGACTTCAGAATTGTTTTCATCTATTGCATTTGTTTGTTTACATAGAAACACTTCGTGCTGCTTTGTGGGGCTTTGGAAAAGCATGTTAAGTGTGATATTAGGGAAGACGCAAGGCTTTTCTACAGAACTAAAGTAAGTATATTATTTATGGCGGGTTTGGGGTATAAGCATGCGACATGGTGCACATGGGGATGCCTAAGGACAGTTAAGAATGTCAACCATTGCCTTACACCTTGTTTAAAACAGAGACTAGTTGTCCTTAGAGCTTCCAGTTGTTACAGATATGTATACCTGGCTTTGATTCTGGGGATTTGAACTCCAGTCCTCAGGCTTTCACAGCAACCACTTCACTCACTGAGTGCCCTGCTTCCTACTTTTATGCATTGTTGGCAGTGACACCTGTAATCCTGGCACCTGGGAGGTTAAGACAGGAAAACCCAGGTCCCAGGCTTTCTTGTGGAACAACACAGTGAGGCCCTGTTGGAAGAAAAAGAAAATGTAAGCAAGGGAAATACACAAGCCGCTCTTTGGGGGAAAAAAAGTACATAAGGGCTTGTGAGTATAGCTTAGTGGTAGTGTGCTTGAGGCCACTTCATTGGATCCTCAATATATGCAAGCATGTGCGCTCACATACATACATAAATATATTTCAAAGAACATAAAGAGGACTTTTTTAAATGAAGACATTTTAATTATATAGCCCAGGCTTACCTCAAGCTCTTTTTGGTTTGCTGAAGCAGGATCTTACTATGTAGCCCTGGCTGGGCTGGACCTCATTGTGTAGACCAGGCTGTCCATTCACACAGATTCACCTGTCTTTGCCTTCCAAGTGCTAATCACAAGCATCCACTACTGTGCCTGGCTTTCTTCAAACTTTTGGGGGGTTTTACATTCATTTATTTGTTGGTTGGGGATAGGGGTGCACATAATCTAGTGTATGTGCAAGGTTTGGGATATATAGGTCACAGGAGAGCTTGTGGGAGTTGGTCCTTTCCTTCTACCATGTGGCTCCTGAGGACCAAACTCAGGGTGTTAGGCTTGGTGGTAAGTGTCTTCACCTACTAAACTATCTCACTAGCCAATAGCACAGTTTTCATCCTCCTGCCTCAGCCTCTCTAATACTTCGAATACTGGTGTTAATTACCACTCTGGGTTAGGACTTGGATAACAAATCAGCTTCTACTAAGTACTTTCCTTGCTAGGTTGAAAGTACAAGTAAAAAACACTCTTCAAGCAAATACATTTTTCACTTTACTCTTTGTTCTGAAATTCCTGACACCAAAAGAGAAAATGTCTTTCAGCATCTTTGGAGCTTTTTGTTTTTTTCCATTGTACAAATTAAAGCACAAGTGCCTGCTGCACACTAGTTTGGATCCCCAGCACCCGTGTAAATGGGAGTGGTAGCACACATCTATAACCTTACTAATGAGGGAAGCAGGGAGTGGGGCAGCAGAGACAAGTGGATCCCAGTGCTCACTGGTCAGCCATCTGATTAGTCTGTGAACTCTGGGTTCAGTGAGTGACCTTGTCTCAAAAAATAAGGTTGGTGATGGAGGAAGACACTGTCCTCCACACACAAAAAACCTTATGTTTTAAAAGATGGAGATATTGTTTAAATGTATAGGTATATATAATTACAAAGCAATGGTATGAATTCCATGACGGTGGAAAAGTCGTATTTATAGAGGAGAATAGACTAGCTGCTCCCCATGATGCTCCCTGAACTCTGTTCTTGGAAGATTCCATTCTGAGTTCTCTATCACCTAACCCACAGTGTCTAATGAATTGATTCATCAGTAAGCTTACCAAGGTTCTTCTTGTATTGTTTTGTCTTTCCTAAAGTTTTTTTATACACAAAGACAGCAGAAAACCAAATTTATGAGAATGTACCAAAGAAGCAACTTTAATATTAATAGACTGACCTGAATTCCTCCTGAAACACACAAACAATACTTTTAGAAATATCTAAGCTTTTTTTTTTTTTTTTTCTTATAACTGACTTAGATTTTTGTTGTATGAAGTGGATTTCTTCTTGGCTTATGTCTGCATAGTGGATGATGGCTGTTTGGGGCTGTGTGTCTTTGTATCTTTACATAGGTCAGCTGCAGAAGCTGATTATTTGAACTGTTCTCATTGGGTGTGTGTGTTAGTCACTTTTTTTTTTCTTTTTTGGTTTTTTGAGACAGGGTTTTTCTGTGTAGTTTTGGTACCTGTCCTGGAACTTGCTCTGCAGACCAGGCTGGCCTCGGACTCACAGACATCCACCTGGCTCTGCCTCCCGTAAAGGCGTGCACCATCACCTGGGCTGTGTGTTAGTCACTTTAAAGTAAATATGAAAATGAGCAACTAATGAAATTGAGTCAGATTTCCAGATACATTAGGCAGTAGTAGTCCTTGGTCTCAGACACGAAGCCTTAGCCTCAGGAGTGTACTCTATAGAGTATGACTAGTTACTGACCTATCCATGTGAAGAGTACTCTGGAGTGTGACTAGTTACTGACCTATCCATATGAAGAGTACTCTGGAGTGTGACTAGTTACTGACCTATCTATGTGGCGCTTGTGACTGTTGCTGACAGACATCCTAAAAGGGGTCACTAAGATTAATGATTCTTTTTTTTTTCTTATTACATTTATTTCCTATTTGGGAGAGGAGTGTGTATACCACACTGCTCATGTGGGGGTTTGATAGAACTCAGGCCACCAGACTACATAGCAAGAACTTTTATCCATTCAGCCATTTCACTGACCTGGGTTTTGTTTCTTTTTCTTTTTTCTTTTTTAAATTGATTTTTAAGGTCAGTTTATTTATTATGTATACAGTATTCTGCTGCATGTATCCTGTGTCCTTGCAGGCCAGAAGAGGGCACCAGAACTCATTACAGGTGGCTGTGAGCCACCATGTGCTTGCTGGGAATTGAACTCAGGACCTCTGGAAGAGCTGCCAGTGCTCTTATCTGCTGAGCTGTCTCTCCAGCCCTGGGTTTTGTTTCTTAAAGCTGGCCCATCAAGTTTGTTACCAGAGCCTCTGTTAGAGGGTGAGCCAGTGTTCCATGTAAATTGCTTCAGGGGATGATATCATTGAAATAGGTTAGTAGTTTCACACTTCTCCAAACCTCTAGTGGAGAAGTCGTAGTTGTCATGAAGACAGTTTGCTAAACTTTACAGAGTGGGGGAAAGTGGAGATTTTAGTTCACTTTTTTGTTTGAGTCAGGGTCTCTGTGTAGCCCTAGCTGTCCTGGAACTCTCTTTGTAGACTAGGCTGGCCTTGTTGAACTCAGAGATCTGCATCTGCCTCTGCCTCCCGATGCCTGTTTCTTCCTGACTTAAGGCCAGGATGGTGGATCACTTCTTTAATCCTAGCACTCAGGAGATAGAGATAAGCAGATCTCAGTGAGTTCAAGGACAGCCTGGTCTATATAACCAGCTCTTGGCCACCAGAGCTACATAGTTAAAATATGTCTCCCCATAAAAAACTGCTGACTTGTTTAAATATTTGTATTCTAGGTGTAGTGGAGCATGCCTGTAATTCCAGCACTTGGTAGGTAGAGGCAGGAACAACAGAAAAACCAAAGTCAGCTACAGCTACGTGAGGGGTTTGAGGCCAGCCTGAAATACATGAAACCCTACTGCAACAGAAAGGGGGGGGGCTCTCAAGCAATAAAAGTCTAAGAGAATCAAGAGTGGTAAATGGGTCTTTGTTCATTTGTTAGTGTGAAGCACAGTGGGGAGCTTCACTTTGTGGAGACTTTGAGTTTGGCAGGCTGGCTAAGTCTGTTTACAGCAGGTACCAGAGGTTTGTGTAGCATTTACAAAGGGAGTGGCAGCGAGTTGGGATCTTGTGATTCTGTGCAAAGAGCAAGTGACACTTTAAAAAATGTTTAGGCTTGTGTAATTTTATGTGTGAGTGTTTTCCTTGAATGTGTGCCTGTGTACCCTCAGTGATCAGAAGAGGGCATTGAATTCCCTGAATCTGGGTTTATAAATGGTTGTGAGCTGCCATGTAGGTTCTGTGACTCAAACCTGGGTCCTCTGCAAGAGCAACAAGTGCTCTTAACTACTGAGCCACCTCCTGAGTTTTTTGTTGTCTTTCTGTTGAGCCTTTTAAAAGTAAAACATGGTAAATCTGGGAATGGCCAATGCATTGGGCCCTATAAAATGGTATACTCTTCAGCTTCCCTGGCTGGGTGTTCAGAAGCCAGAGAGGAGAAAGTAGAAATTACTTTGAAGGCAGAATTGTGGTTCTCTGGACTGTCTTTAGTAACAGGAAATCGGGCATGGTGATGCATTGTTGTAATCTCTGTACTTGGCAGAGGCAGGAAAATTGCATTAAATTTAGGGTTATCCAGGGCTAAATTGGGCAACTGTCTCAGAGTAATAATTTTTAAAAAGGAAATTAAAACTGGAGAGATGGCTTGGTGGATAAGAGAACAGACTGCTCTTCCAGAGGACCCAGATTGGATTTGCAGCACCCACATGGCAGCTTACACTGTCTGTATATAATAACTCCAGTTCCAGGGGATCTGAAGCCCTCTTCTGGCTTTGATGGGCAATGAACATATATACAAATGTAGGCAGAACACCCATACACGTAAAATAAAATCAAAGAAATTAAGACTGGGTGTTGTGGCTCACACCTAATCCCAGTACTCAGGAAGTAGGGGCAGGTGGATCTCTGTGAGTTTGAGGCCAGCCTGGTCTACATAGGGAGTTCCAGACAGCCAGGATTATATATAGAGACCCTGTGTCAAAAAACAAACAAGAAAATTAAGTCATAATCATTTGACATTTTAGATGTGAAAAAAATAAATTATGAGCCAGGTGTTGGTGGCACACGCCTTTAATCCCAGCACTCGGGAGCCAGGAGGATCTCTATTGAGGTCTACAGAACGAGTTCCAGGAAAGGTGCAAAGCTACACAGAGGAACCCTGTCCTGAAAAAGCATAAATAAATGAATGAATGAATGAACAAATAAATAAATAAATAAATAATGGTAATGAAAGAAAACGAGCATGTCATTTGATAGCTTCCCCAAAAGATAAGTAGCCTTTTCATGACAGCAATCAAATAGAATTGTTGGGGCCTGTGATAGCTATGGAATAGATTTGACTTTTATACTTCTTTTTGTTGTTATTGTTTGTTTTGGTTTTTTGAAGCAGGATCTCACACTATAGCTCAAACTGGCCTTGGACTTTGAGCTGTCCTCCTGAGGGCTGGGAGTGCAGCCATGCACCTCCATAGCAGCAACTGTGAGATGCTTTCTTTCCGATGTTAATTTGAGTTTAAGTGAGTATACTCTGATCTGATAATCTTTTCCTCTTTTTGTTATTTTTTAAGGTGAAAGACTTGGTTGCCAGAATACATGGAAAATGGCAGGAAATAATCCAGAACTGTCGGCCTACTCAGGTGTTGTTTTCTTTATTATGAACACTGCATGATGTATGGTTTGTGTCTAGTTTTTAGGGTTTGTTTGCACCCATTTAAAAGTGTCAGATTGCATCAAATGGAGGTTATTTCATGAGTACATCTAACAGTTCTGTTAAGATAAAATACATGTTGTCCATTTCACCACTTAGTCTGTGGGGACTAGTGTAGCCACAGAATCAAGCAGACCATCTCCACACTTGGACTTTGGCGGTCCCTCCTGTTCCTCCACCACCTTCATGCCTCTCTTTACTTCCCTTAAGCCCTAGGCAGATGCCTATCTGCTTTCTGTCAAGATTTTCCTCTTCTAGATTACTACACATGAACACACCATGTGGTCTTTATGGCCAGCTTCTTTTACCTAATAATGATAAAGAAATCCATGTTGTAATATGTATATCCTTTCTACTGCTAAATGATATTTGACTGTATGGATATATGACATTTATTTATCCAATTAACAAGAAGAGCAAGAGTTGTTTCTACTTTCTGACTATTAAGAATAATATTTCTCCGGGCGGTGGTGGCCTGTGCCTTTAATCCCAGAACTCAGGAGGCAGAGGCAGGTGAATTTCTGTGAGTTCAAGGCCAGCCTGGACTACAGAGCTAGTTCCAGGACAGCCAAGACTACACAGAGAAACTTTGTCTCAAAAAAATCAAAAATAAAATAAGTATTTCCATGAACATTTATATACAAGTTTTT
Source organism: Onychomys torridus (assembly GCF_903995425.1). NCBI lineage: Eukaryota > Metazoa > Chordata > Mammalia > Rodentia > Cricetidae > Onychomys > Onychomys torridus. The sequence goes on from NC_050443.1 coordinate 163,503,555, forward strand.
GAGTAAATATGTGTTCAAAGGAAAACATCTTGAGCGTATTCTTGGGTGGAATCTCTGTCTCATAGTATTTCAGTGTTGGTGTGGGGCTCAGGCTGCCCTTGAACTCTGTGAAGCTAAGGGTGACCTGGGCTTCTGACCTTCTTCCCTCTTCCTCCACTGCTAGGATTGCAGGTGCACACTGCCACCTCCAGTTCATTCTGAGCTGCTGACCAAATTTGGGGCCCTGTGCATGCTGGGAAGACTTCTACCAAATGCAATGTGTGGCTGTTGATTTTTGTTAATTATTATTTTGTTTTGGGGGGGGGGTGTTTTATCTTCATGTATGTCTATGTACCACTTGCATGCTGGATAACCTTGGAAGCTAGAAAGTATCAGATCTCCTGGGACTGGAGTTACACAGTTGTGAGCTGCTGTTTGGGTGCTGAGAATCAAATCCAGGTCCTCCTCTGGAAGAGTGGTCAGTGTGTTAACCACTGAGACATCTCTCCAGTTCCCTCAATAAAATGTTAAGGCTCTCTGCCAATGTGGCATTAATAGAAAAACTTTATAATCAGTTTAACACATTAATCTCTTTAAATATGTCCCTTTGTGAGTGTGCCCATGAGAAAAATGGCCTGTTTTTGTATTATGCCTTTTCATTGCCAGAGCACAAAATGGAAAGGTTATAGAATCATAAGAAATTTTCAGCTGGGCATGGTGGCTTCGTGCCTTTAGTCCCAACACTTGAAAGGCAGAAGCTGGCAGATCTCTGAAATTGAAGGCCGGCCAGAGCTAAGAGTAAGACCTTGTCTCAAAACAAGAAAGATGTTTTCAGAGACATTGTTTTTCTGCTTTCATTAATCAAAGACTACTGTCCAATGATTAAAAGGATTAATTCATAATCTAATTAAGTTTTTCCTTTTCCCCCTTCTCCAGGGGCAGCTTCATGACTTCTGGGTGCCAGATTCTTAACAGGAGTTACAGCACCAGAAATACAAAGCAAGAAGGGCCTTTCTAAGAGGGTTACTGTGGATCCAGCAGATGCTAAGGAACACAGCCGTGTACCACTCGAATGTGCAGTGAGGGGCTGGTGATGAAGACTTTGCCGTTTCTGAAGCAGATATGAAATGCCATCTGCAGCTGACCTTAGAGGAAAGAAAGGGGCTTCTAAAAGAAGGGTAGGGTAGACACAGCTGATAGAAGACCCCAGCCTGCCCTCCCCAGCACCTCTTGTTTCAGCCGTGATCTTGTTCGGTGGCTTCAGAGCACCTCAGTCATCACAGCAAATAAGAAGGAGAAGTGTGGACCAACTTGAGGAGTTGGACATTGAAACGAAGTCCAAGGTCCAGCTGGTTTTCATTTCCCTCTTGGTTATTTTAGGATACAAAGGGAAAGTCTAGAATAGAGTTCTATAATCAGAAGTGTGGGTCTCTTCTGTAACTCCCTAAATCAGACAGTTTCAGTCCATACATTGTCCCTTTACTATTCAAGACTATAAATCTGAGGTTTTTAAATCTATTTAAAGTCAAATAAGAAACAGACATACTGTCAGATTGCCCTTAGAGGAAGAGATGAAGCTACAAAGTAGTGGCTGTTTTTAAAATGCCAGAACATTCATAGGCAGTTTGTTTAGGATTTCTTGTAAATGCATATATTTTTAAAATACTGATTCAATCATAAAATCTTAGCTTAGCCAGAATTCTGGCCATTGGTAACTATATTACAGAAGTCTCTGTATAAAGGCTTAAAAATCTGGAAGTTTCCAAAAACCTTGTTTCCACGAGTATATAATTTATCAGAGACCTTGATGATGTTTATTTTGGGGACACTGTGTGTGTGTGTGTGTGTGTGTGTGTGTGTGTGTGTGTGTGTGTGTGTGTGTGTTTGCTCGAGCATTTGTATCTTGAAGTTGTTGCACTTGAAAACCACGGCTGCTCTAAATTCTTTTAAACACTGGAAAGCCATCCTTTAGTTTAGATGGTAGAGGGTTAGCAGAGGTGCACATGCTAGATTGAGCCCGAGGCCCTTTGAAACCTTTGGTAGTACCACTCTTGCTGACCGTTGTCTGTTTGGAGAGGGTTTGCTTCCTGAAAGGGATGCTGCTTCTTTGAAAATTGGCTGGAGTGGCTTGCTCCCTCCTGATTACACTAATATCTGAGTGGATCCAGGTGGGACGTGGAAGGGGAACAGGGCTCAATGTTTATGGTTTGAGAGGAGAAAATAAGTTCTGAGAGCTAACTTTCTACCTCTAAATTGAGGCTTAGGAATAAAAACCATTTTATCTTAAATTTATCATTTAAAATAACATTAGTAACTTTTGAGCTCATGTCAAGCATTGGGCAGTTAGAGATTTGATAGGGAAGACTAAACAAATCAAATTTACAAGAACTGAGGCTGACTGAGGCTCCAAGAGTCAGGCCAACAAAAGTTTTCTTCTGTGTTGAGTTTACCGGTAAGAATAGTATATTGATGCTACCTCTCAAGGGTATTATTACAAAATGCCACTGTGGTTACAGAGATAGATACAAAGAGTTATATTTGACAGAAGCTTGAAACTCTGGCATCTATCTGCCCAACAATGGGGGCTTTCACTCTGTAATTTAATACCTTGTAGATACATTATTTGTGTGTAATTTTATAAGTGTTCATATTTTTCTCATTTTGCATTGTGTAAAGTGTACAAAATCTCAAAGTATAAAATCTGCTTATATTGCTTGTAATTACAGTGTGTAAATATTTTCTATTGTGTACATTGACGGGGACAAGTGGGTTATTCAGGTTTTTAAGTGACCCTTTTATATTGCAGTTTCAACTGATAACCACCCATCAAATTTAAAACCACTTTGATACATTCTTATTTAGCAGTTCCAATAAGAGTAAAATCTCTATTTTCAATTGTCTTTCTCCATGAGAGAAAATACTTTATTCTCCCCTTTAAAATAAATGGCCAGACATCAGTTTAGGCCCTTGTATTTATGACTCTGGTAACAGTCTTCAGTCTCCGGGTCATAGTCCAGTCAGTATTTGCATTTGGGTTCTCATAGAAACTTTGTGATTCTATTTTAGCACAGTAGCTCATGATTTTTCTCCCAAATCAAGTATTTCCATCTCCTTCTGAGTCCCCGTGCTTTATCTCCCTCCCTCCGGCTTTGTTGCCCAGAAAATGGGATGGTAGAGAGGGAGAAAATGCTCCTTGCACAAAGACTGTCAGGCCACATTTAGGACTTGGCAAACAAAGCTTGCACTGAGTGGTGGTGTGTTTGGCAATCTTACTGTGCCAAAAATCACCTTGTCTAATTTTCTGGATGTGTATGTCAAACTTATTACCCTTACTGCAAGCTTAAAATTAAAGTACTTGTGTTTATGCTTTTGTGTGTAACTGTTTGCCTTTTCTAACCTGCTTTTCTTGTTATCTGAAAATACAGTTCTATAATAACGTTACGTGAAGAGGCTCCGTGCACAATCATCTGTGTAGCACTGAAGTCAGCATTTGTGCGTTTTTTGTCTTGTCTCCTCCTGATGGCAGTGGTGCCTTTGTCACCTTTTGGAAGGTTGACATTTTGTTTTTGTTTTGAGTGCAAGTAGTAGCTTGCTTTTGACTTCACAAAATATATATATATATCCCCAGTAAAAGATAGATAACATAGTGTGTTACCATCCGGGTTCTATTGAAGCATTTGCTTCCCCTCCCCCCCAGTCAAAATAGATGCAGTTGGTGGGGACTGGCCAGTAATAATGTGTGGAGTCTTTAAACCAAGGGTAATTTTTTACATTTAAAAATGACTCGTTGACAAGCAGCTGAGTTAAGTGAACTGACGTGGCTTGTCTCTCAGGAGGCAATAGGGTACACAAGTGGTGGGCATGCGAATCAGCACAGTCCCACCTCATCATCTGTGTGTCAGTTTCCCGGGGCATTGTGTCAGCCAGTTAATCTCCTAGCTCTTAGGCAGTAAATGCAATGTTTCCTCCTCATTTTCCCCTTTCTTTAAGATTTTATACTATGTCTTGTTTAAAGTCCTCTGAATGTATGTGTATGTGTTATTAAAACTTTTTTCTCAGTTGAAACGTGTCTGGTGGCGTTTGATTGAAGAGTGAAGATGAGGAAGGGTCTGGAATGGCCTGTCTTAAATGTATTTCTTCCTTTCTTTGGATTCTCCAGGGATTTTTTAGCTTAATGTCTCTTTCTCTGTGGAACACAAAGCCACAGCTGTCCGCAGTTCATGTTTACATCACCCAATTAATAACTTGCTGTATACTCTACAGTCAGGAATTTAATAATCTCATTCTTACCTCATTCTCCACATCCATTGGCTGCTGTTGAGTGCCTACATGTTAGGATTTGGTAGTGAGCAACACAAAACTCATGACTCTTGTCTGCTGATGTCTGAGGAAAACAGACAAAAGAAGAAAAAACACCCTTGACCTGGGTGTTGTGTTCTAGACCCCAGGGTCAAGAAAGGTGATTTTACAGTGCAGAAGGGTTGGGAGCCACCTGTGGCCTGACAGACAGCTACAGCCTGTGCTATGCCAGCTGTGTGAAAGCTGACACCGCAGAAGAGAAGCTTATGACCTCACAGAAGGTCTAGGCATTGTTGCCAGAGCCACAGTGTCTCAGCCGTGTGGTATTTCCTCCCTTATGGTAGACAAGGTGGAGAAGATGGATGGTGACAGCCCAGGTAGAAGCAGGTGTGGGCATAAATACTGGGGGGATGGGTCTGTAGTTTAAGGAAAAGACACAGACTTGGCCTCAGATCACCATACTGGCCATTGCCTGTGTTGGCAAGTACCTGAGTTTCTTCAACCTGTTAAGTAATTATTTCAGGTTTGTGAAGATTCAAACTCACCCTCTCTCAGTACAAAGCCTGGTGTGCAGCATGAACAGAACAGACCTTAGCTGCTGTCACTGAGCTGTGTATGAGATGGCTCTTGAAGAAAACAAAGGGTAGAGCATAGCATGTCTTTAGTCCCAGCACTCAGGAGGCAGAGGCAGGTGGATCTCTGAGTTTGAGGCCAGCCTGGTCTAGAGTGAGTTCCAGGAGAGCCAGGGCTGTGAGAAACCCTGTCTCAAGAAATTTGATGTCCTGGAGAAGATAGATAGTTCAGTAGCTAATGTGGCTGCTCTTCCAGAGGATCTGGGTTCAATTCCCATCACTTATTGTGGCTAACAATTGTAATTCCTATGCCCACTTCTAACCTTTTCAGGCACTAGGCATAAACTTAATGCCCAGTTAAACATGTAGGGAAAAACACCCATGCACATAAAATATTAACTAATTAGTTAATTTTAAAAAGAAAATTGGCCAGAAGCAGGCACCTGTGGCTGTGCTTCTAAATCAGACCTTAACTCCAGAAGTCACAGCTGGAAATGCTGCTTCTTCAGACTGGGAATTCTAGAGGCTTTCCATCCCTGTTCCTGCTGCCAGAAATAAGATTATGATTTCTTGTTAAATAAATAAACCAAGCATGCTGGCCTGGTGTTATAACTCACGCCTGTAATCCCAGCACATGGGAGGCAGAGGCAAGAGGATCACAAATTTGAGGCCATCCTGGGCTAGTGTGAGACCCAGTCTTCACCACCACCACCAAGTATGCTGATGGTGGAAGGTGGTTTTCCAGCATCTGCAGACATGTCCTGACACACCCTTCTTGCTAACCAAGGCTGGAGTCAGGGAAGGCCAAACCAGAAGGCCCAGGTTTGGGTCCGAGTCCAAGACAAGTGACTAGGATTCTGGAACACTTAACAGGCAAAACAGGCTTCTGAGACATAGTAAGACTACACAGCATTGTTGCACAGGTGGCAGCCACTGCTGAGGAAGTACCTTAGGTGTATGTGGCCAAAAGATTGCACCCCGCCCCATAAGGAAAATGCCAGGCAACCACAAGTAGAGATGGCAGAGCAGGGGGCAAGAGGCAGGACATCCTGACCAGGCCAGTGTCCTCATGCCTCAGGGAGCTTCTGTCTAAGGAGTTCCAGTTCATATGCTGCATGAAGCCAGGTCCCTGACACAAGGAGTTCACTTCTGTGTGCCAACCCTAGAGCCAAACCAGCCTGAGGTGTCGGTCAGGACACCAGCGTCACCAGCCTCTGTCACTTTATCTTACAGCAGAACTGGGGGAGGCAGTCTAGCAAAAGTTTGTGTTCTCCAAAGAATTCCAGATGTCATTATCTTCACATAGCTGCCCTGTGAAGCAGCCAGCAGTGACTTCAAGGATAAGTAGCACCCCACTCAATAAATGACCTGCCTTGTGTCTCATGGTCTTGAAATTGTTATGTAGCTGAGGATGACCTTGAACTGGTCCTCCTGCCTCCACTGCCAAGATCAAAGGTGTGTTCCAACAAACCTGTTTCAATTAGTGCTTATTTATTTGTTTAGATTTCAAATCTCTCTTCACAGTCAAGAATTTTACTCTTGCCAGCTTGGTTTTCGGGGAATAGAGTTGTCTGTTCAGGGAGTTTTCTCTGGAAAAGTGAGATGCTGAGCTCGAAGTAGGAACTGAACAGAAAGGAATGGATTGTGTACTTGCCAGAAATAGTGAAGTAAATGCCCAAAACAGTTTGTAAGTGCCATCCTAGAACCTGGCTTTGAAACCACACATTTTACTCATTTAAGACAGTGCAAGAGGGGACTGGAGAGATGCCTCAGAGGTTAAGAGCACTGCTTGCTCTTCCAAAGGTCCTGCGTTCAATTCCCAGCAACCACATGGTGGCTCACAACCATCTGTAATGAAATCTGGTGCCCTCTTCTGGTCTGCAGGGATATATGCAGACAGATCACTGTATACATAATAAATAAATAAATCTTTTAAAAAAAAAAAAGACAATGCAAGAGCTGAGCAATGGTGGCTCACACCTTTAATCCCAGCACTCAAGAGACAGAAGCAGGTGGATCTCTGAGTTTGAGGCCAGCCTGGTCTACATAGTGAATTCCAGGACAGCCAAGATGACACAGAGAAAAACAAAATAAATAAATAAAAATAAAAATGTGCAAGGACCAAGCAGTGGTAGTTAACATCTTTTTTTTTTAATGACTTTTTTTTTTAAGATTTATGTATTTATTTATTATATATATACAGTGCTGCATCTGCATGGCCAGAAGAGGGCACCAGATCTCATTACAGATGGTTGTGAGCCACCATGTGGTTGCTGGGAATTGAACTCAGAACCTCTGGAAGGACAGCCAGTGCTCTTAACCTCTGAGCCATCTCTCCAGCCCGTAGTTAACATCTTTAATCCCAACATTCTCTGGAGGCAGAGGCGGGTGGATCTCTGAGTTCAGAGCCAGCCTGGTCTACAGAGTGAGTTCTAGGATAACCAGGACTACACAGAGAAACCCTGTCTCAACAACAACAAAGGGTGCAAGATTATACATCAGCCATCACAACCACTCAGAAAATCTCACCGCAGAGCTCAGTCCTGTGTATAGCATGCCTTGGACCTGGAAACCTGACTGGGTCCCAGAGAGAGAATGAAGAAAAGATTCTTCAAAAAGAATTGGGTGATCTGTGCTCACTCTGATGGAACAGCACCCCAACTACCAACAACTGGACCCTCAGTGAATGTATTATGTACAGGATAGGGAGGAGTAAACTCATCTTGATAGGAGGTCTCTATTGGGGGGCAAACTCAGGTTACAGTCATCCAGGAGGAAGCTGCAGCTGCTAGTTTTTGCACACACTGGTCAAACCTTAAATACTCTTAGTTGCACACACCATCATCTTGTACACTATTGTACTTGCACAAACTCCCAACATCTGCCCTGAACCTGCTGAAGGCTCAGGCCACCCAGCAGCCTGAAATATTGGGTCCCTTGACATGGCCATGCCCACACATTCACTCAAGACTTCACCTGTTCTTTACACATTCACTAAAGGCTTTCTCAGCTCCTTACAGCTCAGTGAGCTGCAGAACCTAGCACTCTGGCCTACTTGCTTCCTCTTGGGGGATGTGGAGTCAGCATTACAAGTCTGTGAACTTGGAGAGATAGGCTTCTTAGCCTACTGTTCACTGCAGTTTCTCCACAGTGTCAGGTACTGGCTGGCAGTCTTCCTTCCAAACCCACTTTCCCACAAAGCCTACAGTCTTGATTCAGTCTGTACTGAATCTGTCAGCTCGCCTGAAGTCTTCCCAAGCTATTAGCTGACCTCTCCTCTATCTTGCACTAAGAACACTCCTGTCTCACCAAATCAAATCCACTAGCCTTTTGTATGTTCCTTCTCTTCTTCATATTCCACCCAACAAGCCCATCTGTTTAGTCATTTTCCCCAAGCTTGCCTGGCTAACCCTTCTCAGACTCCTCCAGTCCTGTCCTCCATCAACTCAACATACTTCAAGGCAAGTTACAATCTGCTTAGAACCTGTTTTCCCAGCTATAAAACGAAGCTACTAACTCAGAATGGGATGAGGGCACAGAAAAAGAAGTGAATCCTGGCAGTCTAGAACGCATGTGCTTGGCTTGGGCAGGTGAGATGGACCAGCAGATAAAAGCTGTCTCTCACCAAGCCTGACAGTCTCTGAGCTTGATGCCCAGCCCTACATGGTGGATAGGGAACAGAGTCCCTGTAATTTATCCTCTGGACTGCTACACATGGGTGGTGACATATATGCATGCATGCATGCATGCATGCACAAAAGAAAAATGTTTAAGTTGTGTGCACTTTTGAATATAAGCATATCTCCCAGTCTCGCCTGCTGCACCCCACACACAGTAAGTATCCTGTTTGCAGAGTGCCAGGAGACATTCTGACAGGGGGCGGAAGTGTGATCTGGGCCCTTCTGTCTAGCAGTGTGCAGTCACACACAGTCCAGACTCTGAGATTGTATGGATTGAGTGCCAAACTGTATGAGCTTCGGGGAATCCTGGAAGAATGAAGTTCCTCCTCGGACTCTCATCAGTTTAACATGCCACTGAGCCGACTCAAACATCCAGGCACATGCAAGAGTCCGTTCTTTAGACTCTTGTTTTGGTTCTTTTGCCCATCATAATGTTGTCATGGATTTTTGAGGGGGGAGGGTTGGGTCATGGCCAGAGCTCAGATTTCACTAGGACTTAAGGCCAAAGTCATGGTTGATTTTGTTTTTGTTTTTCTGTGGTGCTGGGGATGGAACCAGGGTGTCCTTCATGCTAGGTATGCACTGCACCCTTGAGCCACAACCCCAGCCCTAGATTCATTCTAATAACCCTTGGGAAGGAGAGCCTGAATTTGCAGGGCAAACCTTCCTAAAGGGGTTGGGCAAGGAGATTGAAGCTGGGAAGCGTAGTAGGCTATTCGGTTGACTGGAACACCGAAAGTTTGGAGATAAGAATGACTAAGATTTGTTGAGTGAATCCGTGCGCATGGTTGTGACTTATTTTATGCATAAAAGAGCATTTTCTCTGCGCTGTCCCTTCATCCTCCCAGGCCCCCCATCTCACCCACTCAGACCTCAAGCTGAACAGTCTGGTGAGGGTGGGAACCACACACCTTGAACTAGGAACCAGAATCTATGCAGAAGCCTGATGTATTTAATTGTAATCTCCATCTGCACACCGGCACCCTAGGCCAAAAGCAGGAAGGCATGGTAAACATGTTTTGCAAGAAGTGAGGTGCAGGTTAGAGAGCAGAGTACAGGACTCAGGGACCCGAGGTTTACACGTCCCTGCAATAGGTGAATGGGAGGGGTCTTAGGACCACAGTAGACAGGCAGGATCAGCTTGTTTTAGGGCACACGCGGTGGTAAGCACCCACTACCACCACCAAGGGGCGAGCAGTACCCAGATCGACTGAGCCTGTTAGAAAGGGGACGCCAAGAGCCGTGGGCCTCGAGCATCTCCCACAAATCGTATCTATTGTGCGTGGTGGGGGGCGCGAAGGAGGCGGGCGCCCTTCCCCGCCCCCGCCTCCGGCCCGCCTCCGGCCCCCGCCCCACCCCCGGCTCCGCCTCCACCCCGCCTCTCTCCGGCCGCGGCCCCTTCCTCCCGCAGCTGGAGCTGTGGGGCCGCGGAGCCGCACGTCGCTGTCTCTATGGCCCCGGATCCCAGCGCAAAGGTGAGGGAGGCGGGGGAGTGCGGGCGGTGGCAGGGCCGGGGGCCGCGGCCGGGCAAAGCCTGGTCCACGTCCATTCCACCCTCCAAGCTAGGCCAGGCCTTGCTCACCGCCGAGACCCCCGGTCCCGCATAAAAGGTTCTAGAGGGGCGCGGGCCAGGCCTCGGGTCGCGCAGGGCGCGGACCCGCCTTCGCGGAGTCGGGGTCCGCAGCGGGGCAGGGACCCGCGTGGAGAACAGTGTTCCCCTGGATCTGGGTCATGTCTCCTGGCGTCCGGCGGGATCGAAGGAGAGCTTGTCCTCGAGCTACAGCAGTAGATACTGAGGTTAGATCTTATCAAAGGAGAGAACCGCCGACTGTCCAGGATGGTGGAGGGAGGGGAAGACGAGGGAGAGGCGCCCCCAAGCCAGGAGAGACCGCCATCGTACCGGGCAGAGGGAAATACCGCTAACCCCAGACAGGTGGACATCAGGGATGAAGGTCGAGAGCCTACTGAGGCTATTGTTGGGGGAAATCCTCACCTCCCCAGTTTTCTCCACCCTAGGATCAAACAGAAGATGATCAGAGTTCAGCAGGCAGGCCCTGGGAAGGAACCCAAACTTGGAGTGAAGTGTGGGGTGTGAACTGGAGACCTTGAACCCTCTTAGTACTGGGGGAGGGGGTGGTGTGCTCCACCCCCTGCCATTAACCCGGCCTTCCCAACAGGTTAAGTGGGGGCTGAACGCTCCAGTCCAGCTCCTCAGATTTAGAACGTCAGTCTGTAGGGGGAAAGAGGGCTGCCAAGGTAGCATTTCATCTTCCCTTTGCTAAATCTGAGGGCCCTCTCCTCTCCGGGCTATTTACCCATTCTCCTTTTCAGACTCATCCCAAGTCAGAAGCCTCACAACACACACATCAACACACACGGGGGGGGGGGGTAGTAGAGAGGGAGAGAGGGAGAGGGAGAGGTGGCCTTAGGACCAGGACTTCCAGGAAAAGGGACAGGATTCTGCTCTGCATCTAACCCCAGCAGACACTGGCAGCCCCCGAGCCTGCAGCAAAAGCCGGACCCCTTTATGCATTTCATGAGTGTTTGCCTCTGCCTGGATGTAATTGTGTTTGAGGACTCTGAATACATATGTGTACTAAGCCTGGCCCACTATCAACAATTTTGTGTGCATGCTCCTATACAAATGTGTGTGGACAAGAAATTTCCTGTTGAATAGGAAGCAATGTATGTAGCCCTGCTTGTTCACCTCTGAGGATATGTGAACCACTGAATGGATGGCATGTAAACACAAACTTTTGTATTTGTACTACTATGTGTGTGTGGCCTTGGCCCTTTGTGTGAGCATACTTTTGCTAAGCCTCTGTGGGGATGTGTGCATGACTCTTATAAATACATGTGCTCTCCGCCCTGCTTGAACATGTGTGCACACCTGTGTGCAAGTGTGTGTGACATTCTTCGGGACTACATGACTCAAAATAAATGTGCACGTGTGCCGTTCACTCCACACTGAGTGGTTCCTCTGATCAAGGATGTGGTCTTCCTGCCCCATCCTTGGCACTGACTTCCGCTAGCCCATAGGGCTCTCCCCTGCGCTGAGCAGATAGGAGGCCCCAAATGTAAACAGGTGTGCCCTCACAGTGAGGTGGAGCTCAGGCAGCCTGAAACCTCTGTTGCCCCAGCCCCCAAAACAAGAACTCGAGGCCCTTTCTGTGGTTCAGAGGCTCTTTTCTGCTTCTTACATTCTTCCTCTCATGACAGTGCTAACCTTCTCTCCTGAACAGACCCTCCAAATACCTGCTACTCTTCTGACCAGCTCCAGACCCTTCCCCTCTCTTTAAGGCCAGATAGTTAATATTTAACCAAGAAGGAAAAGGAGAGGCTGGTGACGCCCTCTGACCCTGCCTAGGGGTGTCTGATGATATTGGGTGGATCAGGCATCTTCCACACCTCGCCTAGCCCAGGAAATCTTTGGAAGTCCCCCAGAGATAAGGAGGAGGCTGATCACCTGCCTCCACCTCAGCTTCGGGACTAAAGGTGGCCAGGAGTTGCAGGATCCCATTGTTCACTGTCTCCACATTGCCTAGGTCTTAACTGGCCATGCACACACTGCAGTCTCCTGCACAGACTTTACCCTTGTGCAGCTCAGGGACCTAGATACCCGTGCCTCACTCCCACCCACTCATGCTTGCGCTGCCTGCCAGCAGGTAGGTCCAGCAGGTAGGGACTCGTGTAGATGTTCGGCCAGAGGGTGCAGTGTGGACTCGCATGGGCAGGGCAGAGATGTGCACCCCCTCAGAGAAAAAATGCCAGAGAAAGTGTCTAATTAAAGAGAAATTCCAAAGGGAGCTCTCAGGCCAATGGGAGAGAAACAAAGGGAAAACAGGACAAAATTAACAAAGGCCCATTAAGTGCCTCTGCCCAGGCCTTCCTGCAGAAGGCACACCCACAGGCGGCAGCGCTGCTGGAGGAACAGGCCTATCTGAGAACCAATACTCCACTAAGATGCTCCCAAGCAGTCTTCTGACTGGGTGAGGGCTGTTACCATGGGCATAGGTTAAAGCTAGTCCAGGGTCTTGTAAAGACAGTAAGTTCACCACAGCCTTCTTTACCAGAGCAGAGATGAACAGAATGACTGTGAGTCTGTCCTGATGCGGGAGTTCTGGGGATGCTAGGCCTCTGTCTTTCAGTGCCTCCTTAAGTCTGGGTAATGCCATCCATCTTCCACACACACACACACACAGATCATAGGGCTTTCCATTTTGGAGGGATTTTGATATTTGTTTTGTTTTGTTTTCTCCTTCAGAAAACAGAGAGAGAACCAGAACTCCCCCCAAACCCTTGGTTGGGGGCAAGGTGACCCCTTCAGTAGCCTACAACCCTGCTGGGACCTTCCGATGCCCACTTTCCATGGAATTTGCCTTTGATGCAGAAAGGCACGTGACCCATCCCTCCCTCTGACTTCTGAGCTGTGATTCCATGGCCACACAACCTTGTGGCTCCATGTCCCCCCCATTCCAGGATCCTCCATGGCCCCATGACTACTTGATCTCCATGGCTTCCTGACCCCTGACCTTCCATGTGATCACAACCTGGACTTTGACCCCAGTGATTGCTCTTCCCCTCCTGTCCTGTGACTCTGGCCCTGGCTGCTTTCGGGGTCTTGTTAGTCTGAACTTCCCCAGGAAGATGTGGGGGAGGCCCTGGCCCCTTCTCTTCAGTTTCCTCACAGTAACAGCGGTTCCTGGACCCTCACTGCGGAGACCATCCCGAGAGCTAGATGCCACCCCTCGCATGACCATCTCCTATGAAGGTTAGATCCCCAACCTTGAAAGGCTATGGTTGCCAGAGCTGGAGGCAGGAACTAGCCCCCAAGACGGCTCACCGCTTCTCTTATTCCAGAGCTCTCCCGGATCCGGCACTTCAAGGGTCCAGCCCAGAACTACTCAACGCTCCTGCTGGAGGAGGCTTCAGAAAGGCTGCTGGTGGGGGCTCGAGGCGCTCTCTTCTCTCTCAGTGCCCGTGACATAGGAGATGGGGCTCACAAAGAGGTCAGCCACTGGCACCTGGACCAACCATAGGGTCTCCAGCTCCCTGGGACCTCAGTTACCTGGAGGTCTTTCCAGGCTTCCAGCCTCTCAATAGCACTGTCCTTGCATCCCAGAGCTCCTTCTGAAATTCACCCCACTCCGGTTTCTCCAGTACTCTGGAGCCCCACTGTTTGATTCTCTGGATAGTGGATATTGAGGTATTGCAGTCTGTTCCCTTTATTCTCACTAGATCCACTGGGAGGCCTCCCCAGAGATGCAAAGCAAGTGTCATCAGAAGGGGAAAAACAACCAGGTATGTGGTCCTCCCTCTCCCCAGCTCTCCCTCCTTCCTCCTCAACTAGGGGTGCCAGAATGGGAAGGGACACAGATGGAGTGGCACAGATGTGCCGCAGCCAACTCCACAGCCACAGTGGACATTAGGAAAGGCAGGCCTTGGGGAAACCCTTCTACTGCAACCATTCATGGTCTGTAACTTGACCTGTTACAGTATCTTAGTCCCCTGCCTCAGGGGCATCTCAATTTATAATCACAACAATAATTAGCTGCTAATGAGTGATAACTAGACTAGTTCTAAGACAATCCTATGATCCATTATTACCCCCATTTCACAGATGGGAAAAATGAGACTTTGCTGGAACACTAGTCCAAGTACCTGGTGTTTGTGGAAGAGCCTTAGTCAAGCATTAGTCCTTTCTAGCTAAAAAAAAAAATCAGGGTGTCTGGGGGCGGGGAATTATGGCTGGCTATGTAAAAACCATTTGGAGATATATATAGAGAGAGCTGAGGACTGAACCCAGGGCCTTGCGCTTGCTAGGCAAGTGCTCTACCACTGAACTAAATCCCCAACCCTATATTTTGTTTCCTATATTTATGTACATATTTTGGAGTTTTTTGATACAGGGTCTCACTATGTAGCCTTGACTGGCTTGGAACTCACTTGGTAGCCCAGGCTGGCCTCAAACTCATAGAGATCCGCCTTCCTCTGCCTCCCAAGTGCCGGGATTACAGGCGTGCGCCACCACACCTGGCTGGAGAGCTTTTTAAGAATACACATTCTTGGACCAGCAACATGGCTCCGCAGGTTACGGCACTTGCCACCAAGCCTGACAGCTCACACGGTGAAAGGAGGGAACCTGCTCTAACAGGTGGCCCTCTGATCGTCTTCCTAATGTGTGCCATAGCATAGGCTACACATACATACATGAAATAATGAAAACACACACATTTCCAAGCCAGTTATGATGCATGTGCCTGTAATCCCGGCCCTTGGAAGGATGAAGACACACACACACACACACACACACACACACACACACACACACACTTATAGACAAAAAGTCCATGTTCACACTGGGCATGCTGGTGCTGCATGCCTATGACCCCAGCAGTTGGGAGGTAAATGAAAGAGGATTAGGAGTTCAAGGAAAGCCTTGACCCCAAACAAGTTTGAGGCTACCCTGGGTTTTATGAGATTTTTGTCTCAAAACAAAAGCAAAAATATCTCACGATCCACCAACCAAGAGATTCTAACTCAATGAGTCTGTGGTGTGCCCTCTAGGGCTTTCCATCGGAGGCTATCTCATTGTATTGTGGTTAATAAGCAGAGCTAGTGGGAGAGGTAAACCCAGGACACAAAGTGTCATGAATGCCAACAAGGGGTTTGAACTTTATTGTGATAATGACACCCATACTGTTGGATGCCTTAGAGGCCCTCATACATGAATCATAGGTTCCGGGTCATTAGGTCTGGAAAGGATCCAAGATATTACTGCTCTAGAAAGCCAACTGAAGCTGATATCTCTGGTTCCCAGACTACTTTGAGCAGCAAAGTGTCAGAGAACAGGTCCCAAAGCATTGTCCTGAAGGACATTCATTTTCAAAGGAGGAACTGAGTGGTCTAGTAATGGGTAAAGATATTGCTAGCAATCCACAGAGTCTGCTTACAGGGCAAAGGAATTTATTAGAGAAAGAGAACTCATGATACAGAACAGAGGAATTATCGCAGGGTCCTGGAAGGCTGAGGCACAGTCCCACGCTGTTCTTTCGCCTGGTCTGTCTCCAGCATCCAAAACCACAAAGGAGCAAAGAGAGAGCCGCATATGTGCATCCCAGGTCTTTCAGGTCCCAAGCGGCCCCAGGGGCATGTACTTCAAGGTCATAGGCAGGTGTAACAGTTACCTGCTACCTCACTAGGGGTGGTGCTTCTAGGTCATAGCTAGAACAGCTATGCCCTACAGTCTCGTATGTGTGAAAAGGACAACATTCCTATCTCAGAGTGCACAGTGACATCCTTAAGGCTCTGAGAAGTCACCCAGTAAAGATAGATATTCTGCTTTCCAAGCTCATTGACTACAGAATTCTTCCCCAACTGCCCTTTTGCTGTCTCTAGGATTGTCTGTCTCACCCCACATGCCAGACGGATTAAAATAGACTGAGTCTAGGGACAGGAAGAACAGTAGAAAGTTTGGGGCATCCTAGGGGTTAGAAAGACGGCCTGAGCAGGCTGACAAGGAACAGACATAGACTATGGCCGCGGAGGGTGACAAAGTGGACATAGAAGTCCTCCATGGATTCAAACTCTGGGTAACAGATGGGAGGATGGTCGAAGAGAATTGGACAGCAGCTTAGGGCACCTGAGGGGTGTGGAGAAAGCCAGTGTGCCTGGAGTAAATGAAGTGAGCATCCAGGGAACAAGCCCAGGGGCATGTGGGACTGCGTGTTCAGAGCATAGGGAGCTGCTGCCATGCCATGGTCTGTTTTGCACTTGTGGTGCTTTGGGAAGTGGATTGGCTGGGACTGAGAGGGTGTTGACAGACAGAATATCTCTGGAAGGAAACTTCGGACATGGTCCCCCTCGCAGGCCCCCTGGGAGACAGGAATACATGAGAGGCTGTTGACAGCAGAACCCCTTGTGCTGCCTGAATCTTACTCTGGAGTGTCCCTCGCTCACTGAGTAAACAGCTGTTATAAAGAGTAGCATAGCGGGTTAGGAGGGGTCAGGTGCCACCGGAGTGGGTCAAGGAAGAGGTAATGGCTATCTATACTGGATGACAATAGTGACGTGAGCCAGCTCAAGAACCATTTGGCACAGTGAATCGTGGAGAGGGACTGACCGTGGGGGTGAGAGTGGGCGGTAGCAGCAAAGATGCTTCTGGACCAGAGCAGGGTGGATGCAGGTTGAGGGGAAGGGGGGCAGAGGGGGGAACTGGATGAACAGGTTTAAGAGGGACTATTTGGGTCAGGAAAAATGGGAGCTTGCTCTTGGAAAGGGTGAGATTGACATTGCTTGTGAGGCAACAGAGAGAGAGTTAGGATTTGTGGGAGCTCCAGGATTAGGGAGGAGCATTGCTTAAAAGTAACTTTTGAGCTGGACAGTGATTGCACAGTTCTTTATCCCAGCACTTGGGAGGCAGAGGCAGGTGAATCTCTTGAGTTCAAGGCCAGCCTGGTCTATAGAGTGAGTTCCAGGACAGCCAGGCTACACGGAGAAAGTCTGTCTCAAAAAAAAAAAAACAAAACTTTTGAGCTCATGTCAAGCTGTCACTCTCCTGAATGCTCTCTAACTTTGAGTGCAATGGCCTCTGAGGAGTAGGCCGAAGGGACTGCAGGAAACAGACACAGGAGACGCCGGCCGAGTAGCGTCAGGTAATGGGAGGTTTCTTGGAAAGTATATCCTAACAGTGGGGGCAAGAATCAGACCGCAAAGCTGGACTAATAGAGATGGCATATATCCAGGCAGAGGACTTACATCACTGCCTCCCTTTGTCCATAGACGGAGTGTTTCAACCATGTGCGATTCCTTCAGCGGCTCAATGCCACCCACTTTTATGCATGTGGGACCCACGCCTTCCAGCCCCTCTGTGCAGCCATTGTGAGTATCTCTGCCCCTGGCCTTGACTGTTAACCCCAGACTGGCCTGACCTGGGGCTGCAGCCTTTGCCTGTCTTCAGGACCATTGATTGATTGGGACCCTCATTCTCCAGGATGCTGAGGCCTTCATCTTGCCTGCTAGCTTCGAGGAGGGAAAGGAGAAATGTCCTTATGACCCAGCCCGTGGCTTCACAGGCCTTATCATTGGTGAGCAGGCACTCCTGTGGCCCGGCCTCGTCCACAAGGATGCTATGATCTGGATGTGGATCTTGTTGTAGGATTTGCCATTTATGCATGCCATGTTCCCCGTTGTACATGACATGTATCTCATGTCTGGATGTCCTTGTCTCAGATGGAGGCCTCTACACAGCCACACGGTATGAATTCCGGAGCATTCCTGACATCCGCCGGAGCCGCCACCCACACTCCCTGAGGACTGAGGAGGCGCCCATGCACTGGCTCAATGGTTAGGAGGATGAGGCACAGGATGGTGGGAGGGGAGGGGGTCTACTTTTTATTGTTTATTCCCTGGGACAGATGACCATCCCATTCCCACGTCTCCAGGTGAGCCTGTCCATTCTGCAGCTGTGCATTATGGAGGGAGGGGGTGTGGCTAAGGGAGAGTTATCAGGCTGTCTCATAAGCCACCCGAATACTCACCCCACAGATGCTGAGTTTGTATTCTCTGCGCTGGTGCGGGAGAGCAAGGCCAGTGCCGTGGGGGACGATGACAAGATTTACTATTTCTTCATGGAGCGTGAAGAGGGCTCCAGCGGCTTCGGTCAGAGTCGCAGCAGCCACCGTGTGGCTAGAGTAGCCCGTGTGTGCAAGGTGCATATGACGAAGTCAGGGTGTGGGGAAAGGCTAGACCTCTGACCCTGACCCTGTGCCCCTCCCTCCCCAGGGAGATCTGGGAGGAAAAAAGATCCTACAGAAGAAGTGGACATCCTTCCTGAAGGCTCGGCTCATCTGCCACATTCCACAGTACGAGACACTACGCGGGGTCTGCAGCCTGGATGCTGATACATCGGCCCACACACACTTCTATGCAGTCTTCACGCTGACAACACAGTGGTAAGCTCAGGAGTGCTGGGAAAGGAAAGGAACTGAGGAAATCTAAGAGCTGCAGCTGAGGTCAATGATGAGCAGATATGATGTGTTAGGGAGAGAGCTGGCTGCAAAATTAAGTCAGGTATGTCGAACTATCCTAGGGCCAGAGGGCACTGTGGTCCACTGATGCACAAGACAGGTCCGTAGGCCTAAGGTGGAGATGGACCATGGTAACAGGAGCTCCAGGTGGACTGTGGGTTGGGGCAGGCTCCGTTCATTGTGACTAAGTCCTCCCCCCCGTGTCCCATTCCTAGGAAGACCCTGGAGGCTTCAGCCATCTGCCGCTATGACCTGGCTGAGATGCAGGCTGTCTTCACAGGCCCCTTCATGGAGTACCAGGATGGTGCCCGCCGCTGGGGCCGTTATGAGGGTGGGGTGCCTGAACCCCGGCCTGGCTCGGTGAGCACTCAGGACTGGGACCTATGCTGAGTAGACAAAGCCTTGGGTGGGGAGGAAAGTCCAGCATTATAAAGAGGGAGGCAGGTGGTGGAGTCCTGAGGCTCATCACCCATCCCCCAACTCAGTGCATCACAGATTCACTGCGCAGTCGAGGCTACAACTCATCCCAAGACTTGCCATCCCTGGTCCTGGACTTTGTGAAGTTGCACCCACTGATGGCTCGGCCTGTGGTGCCCACACGTGGGCGGCCCCTGCTGCTGAAGCGCAATGTACGCTACACACATCTCACAGGAACACATGTCGTCACACCTGCTGGACCCACCTATGACCTGCTCTTCCTGGGCACAGGTGCTTCTGACCCAAATCCCTGATCCCTAATGGCCTTGGCTACTGATCAATCTGAACACAGTAGTTCCTGCCACATTGGCCTGGAGAGTCCAGTGTCCTGAGGGACCACTGCTGGTGGCTGATCCCTTGTCTCTAACCTTATGATTCCTGAGCTGTTCCCATTAGGACTCCTGTGGGGTACTGAGAGCAGATCACACTCTGGGTTCTGACTTGTTCATTCTACATCAGCTGATGGCTGGATCCACAAGGCCGTAGTCCTGGGCTCTGGGATGCACATTATCGAAGAGACACAAGTGTTCAGGGAGCCTCAGCCTGTGGACAATCTAGTTGTCTCTCCGATGCAGGTAGCACAGACTTCTGGCCTCAATATGCTGGGGAGACTGGGCAGAGACTGGGGTGTTGCTGATCGCCTGTCCTCTCTGGTTCCAGCATAGCCTCTACGTCGGGGCTGCTAGTGGAGTTATCCAGTTCCCTCTGTCCAGCTGCTCACGCTACCGATCCTGCTATGACTGCATCCTAGCACGGGACCCCTACTGTGGCTGGGACGCTAGCACCCATGCCTGCATGGTGGCTACCACCGTAGCTAACAGGTCCCAGGGGAGAGGTTGGAAGAAGGGATGGGGTACATGTGCCCTGAATGGAGGCGGGAAGCCCACCAACCCCTAAAGGATGTGAGCTGTTATTGGTAACCCTGCTGCACATTTCTCCTTGTTCATGAATCCAGGACAGCATTGATACAGGACGTAGAGAGAGGAAATCGAGGCTGTGAGGGCAGCAGGGATACAGGTAAGTAGAACTCATGGACTTGTGTGGATGTTTCTGAGTGGCTGTGCTTGTGTGGTTTGGGTGAGGATGACCCAGCACAGGACAAGTATTCCATAGGTCCTTTTTTTTTTTTTTTTTAACCAAATAAAGTATAAATGAAGACACAGGTTCAAGACTTGGAGACAGTCGGGAATGTCACTTACTGGTAGAGAGCTCTTCCTGCCTGACACATGGGTTTACTCTCTAGCAAAACACACACATACACACACACACACACACACACACACACACACACACACACACAGACAGAGAGAGACAGAGACAGAAACAGATGGGGGTGGGGAGTTAGTGAGTTAGTAATGGTTTTATGATCACCCCTAAACTATATACCTAAATGGTGGGGGGATATAAATACAAATATCTACCTGCAATTATTAATAATTGCAACTATAATGAGGTGCAGAAGGGTAATGTGTTTTTCTCCAAAGAAAGATCATGTAGCAGAGCTGATAGCTGAAGGGAAAAAAAAAGTCAGTAATCGGAGCTGAGTACTAATGTGCCAAGCACTGATCTAAATCCTTCAATGTGTCTGTTCTCACAGCATTCTCTGTGAGAGGCACCATTACCATCCCCAGGAGGGAGAACCCTTCTGAGGCATGGGGAATATAAGGAAACTGTCCATGGTTACTCAACTACAAAGCGGCAGGGTCAGAGTCAGCCTGGCCTGGAGCAGTCAGATTCAAGTTCTAAGCTGTGCTGTCTCCAAGCTAAGCAGGCGGTGGGAGCAAGAGGGCCGTGCCACTCAGGCAGCAAGGTCAGCAGGAAGTGAGAGCTCAGGAGGGAAGGACTGGAGAAGTGAGCAGGGACCATGGCGACAGCTTTAGTCCTTAAGTGAAAAGCAACAGGAAACCTCTGAAGAGTTTTATACCAGGGAGTAGTCTGATCACATTCATATTTCTAAACATTTTTTTGCTTTTTATCTATTTATTGGTTTTTCAAGACAGGCTTTCTCTGTGTAGCCTTGGCTGTCCTGAACTCACTCTGTAGACCAAGCTGGCCTCAAACTCACAGAGATCTGCCTACCTCTGCCTCCTAAGTGCTGGGATTATAGGCATGTGCCATCACCACCTGGCTTATTTTTAAAAATTAAAAAAATATTTTATGAGTGCATTTTGCCTACATGTATGTATGTGCACTATGTGCATGCTTGGTGCCCATGGAAGTTAGAAGAGAGTGTTGCATTCCCTGGAACTGGACTTATGGGTGCTTGTAAGCCACCACGTGGGTTCTGGGACCAAACTCAGGGCCTCTGCAGCAAGGACAACAAGGGCTCTTAACCACGGAGCCATCTCGACAGCCCCTGTATTAAAATTTTTAAACTAAGCCGGGCAGTGGAGCACACGCCTTTAATCCCAGCACTAGGGAGGCAGAGCCAAGCAGATCTCTGTGAGTTTAAGGCCAGCCTGGTCTACTGAGTGAGTTCCAGGATATCTAGGGCTGTTACACAGAGAAACCTTGTCTTGAAAAATAAAAATTTTAAAACTATATTTAGTTTGCTCACAAACATGTGTGCAATGTGGATGTGCACATGCCTTATGGGAGTCAGTTTTCTCCTTCCTACATGTGGCTCTCAGGGATTGAATTCAGGTTGTCAAGCTTGGCAGCAAACATCTAGACTCACTGACCTATCTCCTCAGTCCAGATTTGTGTTTTCAAGGGATTAGTTATAGTTGCAAGAAACCGAGACTGAATGAGGGCCCTAGAGGGCCGGCGGCTGTGGAAGGAGAGAAGCGAACGTGTCTGAGAGTCTCATGAGGATAGACGTGAGCAAGAGAGGCAAGGGAGACTCCTGGTTCCTGAGGTACACTGCTGAGCAGCAGCTGCTGGTAGCAATTCAAAGAAAGGACCTGGTGTGGTTGATGAATGAGGTTTGGGCCTTAGCGAGATTCCCAGCACATGGTAAACACTCAAGTCTGGTGTTCAGGAAAGGAAGCTGTGCTGAAGGTAAAGAGTGGGGGATGGTAGATGGCGGGATAAAAGGAGGAAAGGCCCAAGACACTGCCTACTTCCTAGGAGGGCCAGTGTGCACCCTGAGAAGCATGCACTCACAGGCTTGTTTAGCTGCACCGATTCTAGACTTTGTGCCTGGTGCCAAGAATTTAGCTGTCTACAACCTGTCTTGCCATTTCCAATGCTGCCTAACATGGGCAGATACTGATCTTTCCTTTCCCATCCTCCCCAGGACCACCACCACCACTCAAGACCCGCTCTGTGCTCCGGGGCGATGATGTCCTCCTGCCCTGTGACCAGCCATCTAACCTGGCCCGAGCTTTGTGGCTACTCAATGGGAGCAAGATCCTGAGTGATGGGCAGGACGGCTACCGAGTAGGAGTGGATGGACTGCTGGTGACAGACACACAACTGCAGCACAGTGGCAGCTATGGCTGCTATGCTGAGGAGAATGGTCTCCGGATGCTGCTGGCTTCCTACAGCCTCACAGTCCGGCCAGCTACCCCTGCCCCAGCTCCACAAGGCCCTGCCACACATGGGGCCCAGCTGGCACATGACATGAGGTTGTTGTATGTGGTGGCCATTGCTGTACTTGGTGGCCTCTGCCTCATCCTGGCGTCTTCTCTCCTCTACATGGCATGTCTGAGGGGAGGCAGACGAGGTCGAAGGCGGAAATACTCGCTGGGTCGGGCTGGCCGGGCAGGGGGCTCCGCTGTGCAGCTGCAGACCGTCTCAGGCCAGTGTCCTGGAGAGGAGGATGAAGGTGACGAGGGGGAGGGGGCTGGGGGCCTGGAGAGTGGCTGCCTCCAGATCATTCCTGGGGAAGGAGCCCCCGCCCCGCCTCCCCCGCCCCCCCCCCCCCCCCCGGCTGAGCTGACCAATGGATTGGTGGCACTGCCCAGCCGCCTTCGAAGGGTGAATGGTAATAGTTATGTGCTCCTGAGGCAGAGCAACAATGGAGTGCCAGCAGGACCCTGCTCCTTTGCAGAGGAGCTCAGCCGCATCCTGGAGAAGAGGAAACACACACAGCTTGTAGAGCAGCTAGATGAGAGCTCTGTCTGAGCCTAGCCTCCTAAACAAATGCTCTTCCCAGCCAGCCTGTCCGCCCCAGGCTGGGCCTCTGCCTCCCCAACACAGTCACCCTCCTTCACGCTCCCAACTCCATTCCCTCCCCAACCCGTTGATGTCTCTGTAGGGCTGGCCGGAATCACGGTTAGCCAAAACCCCCTCTTCAGTCTCCAAGGCACACATGTGAGCAGCCCAGGCCTACCGGTGCTCCTCAAAGGTAGGTGCTCCCTCAGGACCAAGTGCTCTGCAAACCCAGACCCAGTTTCTGTCCCTTAACCTAAGAGCTTGGGAGGCGTGGACTGTCTTCCTACCCCATTACCTGCCCAACCTTCCTCTTCTTCTCAGGTAGGGTTCTGCAGGTCCAGATGGCCTCAATGTCACCACCCTCTGCATAGCTCTGTGTGCTGGGTAGTCCTGAATTCAGACAAGACCTCTCTCTCTCCCAGCCACCTGCGTCCTGCTTACATTCCCATGTGCGCACGGAAGAATGGTTATCAGCTGGGCTGCAGTGTCCTGCCTCCTGGGGCACCTTGTTTCATTCCTCCTAGATTGGGGGCCACCTTCCCAATTGTCACCTTCCTATCTAGTCCTCTTTCAGTCTCAGCCCCATGTGGTAACCCTTCGGCAGGAGTCTGGGAATAGGCCAGCCCGGGAGGTAAGAAACATTGCTCCCCTCCTCTCCCTCCCTGTCAGCCTCCTCACCGCTCTCATTCACATGCAAGAGTGCCAGAGCTCCAGGCATGTCCTTCTCCTGTTCGTATGTGGTGACACACTCACC
Source organism: Onychomys torridus (assembly GCF_903995425.1). Classification (NCBI taxonomy): domain Eukaryota; kingdom Metazoa; phylum Chordata; class Mammalia; order Rodentia; family Cricetidae; genus Onychomys; species Onychomys torridus. The sequence continues at coordinate 163,527,442 of NC_050443.1, forward strand.
TCTGCTTCCATCCCCACCCACATGCACACTCGGAAGCTCCCCTTGCTGCCTCAGTCAGACCTTGTCTACTAGGTTTGGTCCATGGATATTTCAAAGGGAGATTTCCCCTCCCATTTAGCTGTCCCTACGAAACCAGGACAACACTGCACTCAATGAGCCAGCCTCCCTCTTAGGGACCAAGCAACTGCTTCTCCTAGACCAGAGCAGGGGAAGTGATCTGATAGCTCACCTGGCACGTGAAGCCCGTTCTTGGAACTATGCAAAGGGCAGAGAGGCTGGGAGTTTGGATGCTTGGCTCCCACTCCTGTCCTACCTCACCAGGGCACTTTCAAGGTCCAAGGGCCTCAGATGTCTCCAGGCCCATAGGGGACAATCAACCCTGACTGAGCTCTCCCATTCCCCTTGGGTGAGGATGACTGTTATTTTTGTAGCTGAGAACGTGGAACTCCACGAGTTTTTACTGCCCTTCACCCATACCTCTCCCACCTCCACCCCACAATGAATGTATTTATTGTGAGAATGGCTGTACTTCTTGAGGAATGCCCCCCACTCATCACCCAGGTGGGTGGAACAGGCATTGATGGAATGGGGAGCCTGGGCTCTGCTCCTCCTCATGTTGGTTAATAAAAGCCCTTCTTTCCCCACAGCTCTGAGTGTCCGCTTGGTCTAGGCTGGCTTTAGGGATAGGTTTCTGGCCTAAGGAAAAGGTGCTGCAGAGATTTTCTCATCTAGGGTTGGCTTTGCTCCCCATATAAATATTTACATAAGGAATGAGATCCTCGGCTCTTGCTCGCACTGAGCTGGCAGGCTCAGAGGCCATGGGCTGAGGCTCACATTAGTCACTGATGATGAGGGTGACAAAATCTCAACAGCCCAAGGACTCACAGGACTCCGAGCTTTCTATTCCCAGCCCTCTGCCTCTGAGTTTATCTGCCCCGGCAGGGGATCTCACTGTTGGCTCAGGCTGGTTACAAACTCCTGGGTTCAAGTGATCCTCCTTGTCTCAACCTCAGGATGTGTGGGACTATAGATATACAGCACACCCCACTCCTTGCTTTATAACAAAACACTTGTTTGTACGCACATGTACAGGGTATGCATGTGGAAGTCAGAGAACAACTCAGGAGAATCTGTTGGCTTCTTCTTCCACTGTGTGAGTCCTGGGGATCAAACTCAGGCTATCAATGATTGTGTTTACCCACTGAGCCACTGAGCCATGGCACCAAGGTTGCTTTTTTTTTTTTTCTTAAAGACTTGGTCTCACTATGTAGGCTGGCCTGGGACTCTCTATGTAGAGACTAGGCTAGCCTTAAACTCAACCATCTGGCTGCCTCTGCCTTCTGAGTGCTGGTGATTAGAAGCTGTACTACCACACCAAGGCCTTTCCCTTCCTTGCCAACACCCGCCCCCTATATGTTTGGGTGTTTTGTCTGTATGTAGCCTGTGTACCACCTGCGTGCCGGAGACCAGGAAAGTCAGATCCCCTGGAACTAGAGTTACAGATGGTTGTAGGTGGCCATGTGGGTGCTGGGAATTAAACCTGAGTCCTCTGGAGGAGCAGCAAATGCTCTTAACTCCTGAGCCATGCCTCTAGCTCCTGCCTTGTTTAAGGCTAGAAGATACTTCTTGCCAGTCCTGTGCTCTTCCCTAAGAAATTTTTCAGCACTTCCCATTCCTCGATCCAGGGGAAGACATGTGCTTATTTCTGCACAAAGAATTTGGGGTAGGAGTGCACTTAGGACTTTGATACTAACCACTGAAAGGTTTTGTGTTCTGTTTCTGGTTTTAGAATCAAAAGGAAGGTTTATGCTTAAAATACGCACACATTTTGAGCTGGGCATAGTGGTGCAGACCTTTAGTCCCAGCACTTGGGAGGCAGAGGCAGGCAGATCTCTGTGAGTTCGAGGTTAACCTGGTGTACATAAGAGAGTTTCAGGACAGCCAAAGCCACATAGTGAAACCCTGTCTTGGAAAAAAAAAGCATATTTTGAAGCATGACCTTGAGGGTTTGGAGAGATGACTTATGTGGTTAAGAGCACTGGCTGCTGTTTCAGAAGACCCAGGTTCAATTCCCAGAACCTACAAGGTGGCTCACAACTGTCTGTAAGACCAGTTCAGGGGACCTTCCACCGTCTTCTGGCCTCCAGGGGGCACTGCAAGCATATGGTGCACAGAAATACAAGCAGGCAAAAACATCTATACACATGATAAATAAATCTCCAAATGTGGTCTTAGGTAAGTTTAATGACTTCGGTTTCCAATCTGCACACAAATACAGATATAAGGTGCCTTGCCCAATGTGAGGCCACAGCAAGTGCAACAGGACATCACAGGCTCTTCAGAAGCCAGCCTTGAGACCCTTCACTGCGTTTTGAAATCATTATTATTTTGATTCCACAAAACAAGGACCTTGCACAACACTTGGAAGCCTTTTCACAGCTCAACTTGCAAGGAGGCCAGCAGAATCAGAATTAGGGTATTCACATGGTACCTAGCTAGCAGTGGGCAAAGATAACAGTCAGCTCTTCTTTATCCAGGGCCACGCCCCCGCTGGTAGTCTCCATTTATTGGCCTGAGCTTGAAACCCGAAAGAGGAACAAATTCCAAAACTTTCACGGTCCAAAGCCTGGTTCTTTACTGTGCTTGAACCGAATCTGAGGCAGGACCATGAAGTTCTCTGGGCCGCAGCCCGTGGAGGGCCGTCCGTTTATTGGTGAAGGGGTGCCACTGGCCCTGGATGCTAGGGCTGTCCGTGTGGAAGGGCTTGCGGATGCGGATCACATCCAAGCCGGACTGGTTGGCCAGCTTCTGCACCAGTGATGTGATCTCCTCCACCGACTTGCTGTTGATCTTTTCCTCGCGCACGGTCCCGTTAACTGCCAGAGGGACGTGGGAATGAGCGCAAACGGTCAGGTCGGAAGTTAAACAAGAAGAATCCGGCGGGCAAGCGGGAGTCCCGCCCTCCCGCCCCAGCGCGGCTCCACTCACGGTATTCGGCCACTATTCTGGGCACCGCACACGGCCGCGGGGTCACGTATATGACGACCCCTGGGTTGCGTCGGGCGAAGTCGGTCACTTCGCGTTCCACGAACTCCCTGCCAGGCAGGCCCGGCGAAGGTGAGTCCGGTGACCCGGACCCAGTCCCGTCGGTCCCCGCCCCACCCCACCCCGGCCCGGCCCTCCCGCTTCCGCGGCCCTCACCTGGCGCCGCGGGACGAGGGAGCATCCCGGCTGAGGCTGAGGCTCAGGCGCTGCAGCTGCTGCACGTAGCGGCCCAGCCCGTTATGGAGGACGCTCGTCAGGAAGCGGCTCGGAGTCCCGCGCGCAGTCATGGCTTCCCCTACGCTCGGCAGCCCGGACCGGGAGAGGGAGGGCGGGACTAACGCGCGACTTCCGGTTCTGGGTTCATGGGCTCCCGGGAGAGTTTTGCTTCCGAGGTCCCAGCGCGTGGCGCGTGCGGCTGACCCACGTTGCGGACAGAAAGGTTGGAAAAGAAGAGTAGTGACGCGAAGCCGGGGGCGGGAGCGTGGAGTTCCTGCAGCGGAGCGGAGCACCCGGGTGGCAGGGAGAGGACTGGGAGCCGAGGGGACCGCCTGGAGTTGAGGTTCAGGCAGGATGCGCAGGGCTGCAGAGAGGAGGGCGGCGAGGAGAGGCCGCGGAGGGGAAGTGGAGGTGAGGAGATGATACAGAGGACCCGTTTAGATTGAGGGACGGTAGAGGTCCTAGAAGTGAGCTAGCTGGTGGAGGGAAATGCTAAAGGCCCTAGAGAGGGGCGGAGACGTGAAAGGGTCGTGTAGGTGTGCAGAGATGTAAAGCAGCAAGCCAAGGGAATAAAGAAGGGTGTTCGTAGGGGAGAAATTTGAGGAGAGAGAGAAGCCATCTCTTGTGAGTCCTGTGAGTGCCCTCTGGAAGGTTCCTAGGGTCTGGCCTAGTGAAGGGCACCAAACCAGATACCAAACGTTTTGGAGGAGGCATCCCACTCCATTAGGAATGTGGCTCCTGCTCCGATGTGCATATCCCCTCCGGACCTTGCTGCCACTGCGTGGGGTGTGGGTGGGTCGGAGGGGCTTGCCCCGAAGCTTGGCTCCAGGCGCTCCTCGCAGAAGGTACAGGAAGGAAGCCCTCCCAGCCTTAGAGGTGCCAGTGTCGCCTGTGACTACAACTGAAATCCGCCAGTACTTAAGGGCGCACGGGATCCCGTTCCAGGATGGACACAGCTGCCTGCGAGCACCAAGCCCCTTTGCCGAGTCCTCAGACATCAAAAATCAGAAGGACTCTACCGCTTCCTTCTGCCTCTTCATTGACAAGACCACAGGACACTTCCTCTGCATGACTAGCCTAGCAGAAGGGAGCTGGGAAGACTTCCAGGCCAGTGTGGAGGGACGAGGGGATGGGACCAAAGAGGGAGTCCTACTTACTGTGGGCCCGGAAGCCGAGGACAGGGAGGAGGTCCTGAGAATCTGGAACCGATCTGTACCTCTCTGGGAGCTGCCTGACCCTGAGGAAGCCAAGCTGGCTCGAGTGATGTTTGGCCTCACCAAAGTGACAGATGACACACTCAGGAGGTTCAGTGTTCGATATCTTCGATCGACTCGAAGTTTGGTATTCCCTTGGTTCACCCCTGGGAGCACAGGAATACGTGGCCTGAAGCTACTAGGCGCTGAAGACCAGGGGAATGGAGTGCAGTACGTGGAGACCACCATCCCCCGACCTGGTGCCTACCACAACCTGTTTGGATTACCACTGATCAGCCGTCGAGATGCTGAGGTGGTCCTGACTAGTCGAGAGCTGGACAGCTTGGCTTTGAGCCAGTCCATGGGGCTGCCCACCCTTTCCCTGCCCCGAGGAACGGTCTGCTTACCCCCAGCTTTACTCCCGTACCTCGAACAGTTTCGTCGGATTGTATTCTGGTTAGGGGATGACCTTCGGTCCTGGGAGGCCGCCAAACTGTTTGCCCGAAAACTCAACCCCAAGCGGTGTTCTTTGGTGAGGCCTGGTAACCAGCAGCCTCGTCCCCTGGAGGCCTTAAACCAAGGCTTAAGTCTTCCTCGTATTCTTCGGACTGCCCTCCCTGCCTGGCACAAGTCTATTGTGTCTTTCCGTCAGCTCCGTGAGGAGGTTCTAGGAGAGCTATCAAATGTGGAGCAAGCAGCTGGTGTCCGCTGGAGTCGCTTCCCAGACCTCAATCGTCTGCTGAAGGGGCATCGGAAGGGCGAGCTGACAGTCTTTACAGGTGACTCTTTAGAGAATCACTGAGGAGCTGGAGAGATGGCTTAGTGGTTAAGAGCACTGGCTGCTTTTTCTAGCACCCACACAGTGCCTCACAACTGTATGTAGCTCCAGTTCCAGGGGGATCTGATGCCCTCTTCTGACCTCTGAGGACACCAGGTATGCATATGGTGCACAGCATACATGCAGGTAAAACATCTGTACCCATAAAATAATAAGATGTTTTTAAAAAAAAAAAAAAAAAAATCACTGTTTTACAGCCGGGCAGTGGTGGTGCACGCCTTTAATCCCACTACTGGGGAGGCAGAGGCAGGTGGATCTCTGAGTTCAAGGCCAGCCTGGTCTACTAAGAGTTCCAGGACAGCAAGAGATGTTACACAGAGAAACACTGCCTCAAAAAACTAAAAGAGAAAAAAGCCATTTTGAGTAAAAGGTTATACAATAAGGTGACAAAAGTATGTGGTTTTGGCCACTGGCCATGTTCAATTTATTTATTTTTTTTTAAGATTTATTTATTATGTGTGTGAATGTTCTGCCTTCATGTGTGTATGTACACAACATGTGTGCCTGGTGCCCCCAGAGGCCAGAAGTCATCATATCCCTTGGAACTGGACTTACAGATGGTTGTGAGCATCATGTGGGTGCTGGGAGTCAAAGCTAGTTCTCTGCAAGAGCCGTGAGTGCTCTTAAGTACTGCTGCATCTCTCCAGCCCCCAATGGCCGTGTTAAAAGGAGACTTTCCCTCCCAACTTTTACCAGAATCTTGGTTCCAGGACCAGACTCTCCTCTTGACTTTCCTGTGTGTCCATCCCCCCAACAGGTCCAACAGGCAGTGGAAAGACGACATTCATCAGTGAGTATGCCCTGGATTTATGTACCCAAGGGGTGAACACACTTTGGGGTAGCTTTGAGATCAGTAACGTGCGACTAGCCCGGGTCATGCTGACTCAGTTTGCTGTGACACGTCTGGAGGAGCAGCTGGACAAGTATGAAGAGTGGGCAGACCGCTTTGAGGACCTGCCTCTCTATTTCATGACTTTCCATGGGCAGCAGAGCATCAGGTGAGCACTTCAAAGACTAAAAAATATTTTTAGTGTTTGTTTGTTTGTTTGAGACAGGGTCTCTAGGTAGCTCTGGCTGTCCTGGAACTCACTATATAGACCAGGCTGGCCTTAAACTCAACACCTGCTTCTGCCTTCAGAGTGCTGGGGTTAGAGGCTTGCACCTCCATGCCTGGCCCTTCTTTTCATTTATTTGTTATGTGTACAGTATTCTGCCCACATGTATCCCTGCAGGCCACAAGAGGGCACCAGATCTCATTATAAGTGGTTGTGAGCCACCATGTGGTTGCTGGGAATTGAACTCAGGACCTCTGGAAGAGCTGTTGGTGCTCTTAACCACTGAGCCATCTCTCCAGCCCCCTTATTTTCATTTTTGAGAGATCCTAGCACATCATATTTTTATGCTCTTTCCAGCTCCAGTGAGAGTGCCTTCCAGGGCTCTTTAGACAGGCTTGTGGTTTCCAAAGAATGGGAAGTCAGAAGAGCAGATGATATCAATATTCTCAGGATGCAAGCTCTTCTCCTGGAGTGTCCTGAGGCCGTCCGTAGTTGACTGTTGAAATCCCTGCTTCTCTTTCCAGGTCTGTAATAGACACAATGCAACATGCTGTCTACGTCTATGACGTCTGTCATGTAGTCATCGACAACTTGCAGTTCATGATGGGTCATGAGCAGTTCTCCACTGACAGGTGAGCTCTACTTGTCTAACTCACACACACCTGTCTTCTCGTGAAGCTGGCCTCTAGGTACAGTCAGAGTGCTGTTATTTTCTGAGAGGTTGCAGCAGTGGGAAGTTGTCCAGGGACCTGAGTGTGAATCTTAAGTAGAAGAGAGAGTAGCGGCTGGGATAGTTTGTGTGCAGGGACTGGCTCAAGAGTTGTGCATGTTCCACCCAGTAACCTCTTGTATCACTGAATTTCATTGCTGCAGGATTGCAGCTCAAGACTACATCGTTGGAGCCTTTCGGAAGTTTGCCACAGACAATAGCTGCCACGTGACCCTGGTTATTCACCCACGGAAGGAGGATGATGACAAGGAACTGCAGACAGCATCCATATTTGGCTCAGCCAAAGTGAGTCGGCTTTAAGGCACTCAAGCTTTGAAGAGATGGAGAGACAGGAGTGACTAGAGAAAGTCTGCATTCAGCCTCAGATCCTCCTGACTGCCCTGAAAAAGCAGGAGGCCATGGTTCTGGGGCCATGACATGAGGAATCCATGAGCAGGAGTACAGGGATCGTAGATGGTTCTTTGCCATCTAGGAGTCACACCTGTTAGTAGGGAAAACAGTGAGGTCATGATTGCAGTTCAATGGGCTGAGAGCCAGGGCAGGCAGCAGGAGTACTTGGGGAGGGGTCTGAGTCATCCTGTGACATCTGGGGAGACTTCCCAGTGGATGTACCAACAAAAGTTCCACTGAGGTTTCCAGACAGTTAAGTGTCAGAGTATCAAATAAATGGGAAAGCTTTCTGGGCCACAGGACCAGCTCCATCCCAAAGCCTCCAGTGGTATACTAAATTCCCGTTACATGTCATGCCTGAGCTAGGCAAGGGGAGTTCAGGTCGAGGATCAAAAATATGTTGGTTTGGGACAAACACAGGACAAGAATAATGCAGAAGTTTAAAAACAAAATTGGTGTTACTTTAGGGAATCAAAAGTGGTCCTTAGTGAAGTGTCATGTGGATAGTAAGAACAAGCTGGGTGGGTAGGAAGGTCCACCGTGGGGGAGAGGCGTGGCAAGCAGGAGCAGCACAGAGTCTGAGACCGTGGCAAGCTTGTAAAGTGGCTGGGAGATTTGGCGGCTCTAGCATCCATTCTGGTTAGTTGTTTAAAGAGCTTGGTGATGAGGGGTACTTTTTCCTTTTCCCTTTTTTTTTTTTTTTTTTTTTTGAGCTGAGGATCGAACCCAGGGCCTTGCGCTTGCTAGGCAAGTGCTCAAACACTGAGCTAAATCACCAACCCCCTTTTCCCATTTTTAAAAATTTAATTTATTTAGGAGCTAGAGAGATGGCTCAGTGGATAAGAGCACTGACTGCTCTTGCAGAGGACCTGAGTTCAATTCCCAGCACCCACATGGCAGCTCACAACTGTCTGTAATTCCAGTTCCAGGGGATCTGGCATCCTAACACATACATACAGGCAGAATACCAATGCACATAAAATAAAAATAAAGAAAAAATTTAAAATTAAAAAAAATTTGTTTAATACATATGGGTGTTTTGCCTGCATTTTTTAATCTTTGCATTACATACATGTTGGTGCCCATGGAGGGCACAAGAAAGCATTGGATTTCCTGGGACTGGAGTTCCAGATGGTTGAGGTGCTGGGAATTGAACCTGGGTTCCCTGAAAGAGCGGCCAGTGCTCTTAGCCCCCTTTTCCCATTCTTGCCACTCCTCCGACTCTTCAGCCTTCATAAGTTCCCTTTCTCCTCCCCCCCCCCCTCCCCAGGCGAGCCAAGAAGCAGACAATGTTCTGATCCTTCAGGATAGGAAGCTGGTGACTGGGCCAGGAAAACGGTACCTGCAGGTGTCCAAGAACCGCTTTGATGGAGATGTAGGTGTCTTCCCACTTGAGTTCAACAAGAGTTCCCTTACCTTCTCCATCCCACCGAAGAGCAAAGCCCGACTCAAGAAGATCAAGGATGACAACGGACTAGTGGCCAAAAAGTCCTCTTCTGGCAAAAAAGGTGCAGGGCACCAGAACTCTGAGCCTTGCTCAGGCCAGGATGCCAGTCCCTACCAGCCAGATTCCTCCAAGTCCTCCAAGTGAAAGCAGTGTTTAGCTGCTTGCTACAGTGAGCCTGATGGACCAGGCTAACACAGACTCCTGGTCTTCCATTAGGGCTCCTCTTCCATATAGTCCTGGGCTATGGAACCTTCCCAGCCCAGGGCTGGGTTCCAGGGTGAGGAAATTTCACTCAGCAGCTATTGAGGACCTGCTGTATGCTGGGTTATGAAACAAGATCTGTTTCCAAAGAACCAGCATTTTGGTGGAAGGAATAAGTCAAAGTGAAGAACGTTAGACTGCTCACAGACTAGTTTTTATTAAGCAGTCTAAAAAGGTGTATGAGCAGAGTGCATGTGAGAACCAGGAGGGGCCTTGTGAACCTCTGGGAAAGGGATCCAGGCAGAGAGGCGGACTAAAAGCTGAGGTGGGAATGAGCAGGTCCGACAGAGCAGGCCCCTGAGCCTGTCATAGAACAGGAAGCTTCTTGCTGAAACTTCAGCATTTAGGCATTCAGAGAGAAAGATGCACTGGGCACTAAGCCTCTGCTTTGTAGAGCCAGGCATAAGGCAGCTGTCTCTGTTGGAATCGATCCTAGGTGCTTATCCCTGTACTCCCAGGACCTTTAAGATGGGAGCTTCCTCCCCCTGGATTGCATCGCCGAACAACCATGGAAGCAGCTGTGAGCCCACAGTGCCTGCCCGCTGCATACTGACTCCATTATGTGCTGCCTCCGACAGCTGGAGCTGGGACTCTTTCAGAGCCCTTTCCAGTTTGAATGAAACATTTTAGTTGCCTTTGTTCCTGTGCTTGTTCTGATTTGTCCACCAGATGTCTCCCCACACGAACTGGGTTTCCTCTCAGACTTGGGAGTAAATGGATCCTTTTCCCTCTTTAGACTTTCACTTTCAGCCTCGCAGATAGCAGGGGTCTCCACATCCCACCCACTAAATGTAGACTTGCCTTGGCATAGGGGAGACGGGGTGGTGTGTTCATTCCTGACAGGTGTGGGTCAATGGGCCACACCAGGCCTTGCCTGACCAGCTGTCCCTCTTTCCCCTGGGAGGTGAGCCATTCACGTTCTCAATGTAGACTCAAGAATCAGCCCTAGCTGGGTGTGGTGGTGAGTGCCTTTCATGCCTGCACCTGGGAGGTAGGCGGCAGGGAGGAGCTCAAAGATATCCTGAACTACACAGTTCAAGGCCAGCCTGGGCTACTCAAAACCTTGTCTCAAAAATACAAACAGTTTATTCTTATCTGTAATCCTCTACCCTCTTCCGTATACTTCTGGTATTCTCCCATTTCTCCCTGCGTTAGAACTCCTGGGAATTTGTTAAAAATACAGAGCTTTGGGGCCCTCTCTTTCCCCGGCCTTTACATGTTTGCAGTTCTGGAGTCTGACATGGGATATGGATGCCTCCGTTTAACAAGCACTAAAGAAGACTGTAAAAGAAATGATTCACAGACTGCCAGGCATATTGCTAAATGACCTTTTTATCTCACTTTCTCTGGTACTTAAAGGACCAGTTTCAAGATGTTCAGATTGGGGGTGCTGGAAAGCCTCTGCTTCAGGTATAAGGGAGGTTTTGACTCCCTAGAGGAAGAGTAACTTCCAAGTCAACCCAAGAGGAAGCTTTTAGAACCAGAGGGAAGAGTCCAGGGTTTCTGAGAACTCTAGCCATAAAGAGCTGAAGCGAATTTTTGCAAAGCTGTTGTTGGGGAAGAACCTAGGGGTGGGGGTAGCTCCTCCAGGGTCTGCCTTCTTGGGGGTCTCTTCCAGACTGGCTGGAGCCAGGCCTCTCTAACCCTGCAGTAATCATTCCCAGCAGTTGGCTGCTCTGGGCCTCATCCAGGGTCTAAAATATTTAAGTCAGCCATGCTTTCCAGATGTACAGAAAGAGACCATTTCTACCTATAAGGGCATGGACTCCATATTCTACTCTCCCTAGAATGCCTGGTGTGTTCTCAGGAAACCCTTCAGAGTTTCCATCAGCATAGAGAAATAGTACACATTTGCCTGTTTGTCTTGCTCCACCCTCCTAGCAGACACCCCCACACAGCACAAACCAGAAAGATGAGGAGGAGGGAAACTAACACCCGGTACACAAACACATTCCACTCCATACCTGCCTAAAACTCCCCACGGCAAGATCCAGCACAGAGTGAGTCTTCAGGAGCCATTGGAGCCTAGAAGGCAGGAAGAGGTTGGTCCCTGTAGCCTGCATATGAAGTTCCCAGGAGCCACTTTCTATCCACATACTCAAAGAAAGTGGCTTGAGGCAAATCACCTGGGATAAAACATGTAATTCTGTGTTCAGCTGATTTAAGAATGTCCCAGAGACCTCCCGGAAAGGTCTGGCCCAGCAGGGTCAAATTAGATCTGTATCCCTGTTTTCAGATCGACACTGTGTCACACATGTGAGGAGTCAGCTTTACTTTTAAGTTCTTCAGTAACTGTTACTGCGGTGGATTTGAGAAAAGACCAAACTCACTTTGGTCTCCTGTGGCCCAACTACTCATGCAGTGGGTATGGTTCACATAGCTGTAAACTTAAGCCTTTCCACAAAGTACCTGGTATGCCAGGGAGGAAGGGAGCCCTTGGTACCTCCCTAAAATACAGGCCGACTTCCTGTTTGGGCCCGTGGGTGGGACTTTATGAGTCTAAGGGAAGCCTAGCCATGCCCCATGGGGGACCAGGACTACAGCTTTCTCACCTGGGTTGATAACTACTCCAGGGAATGGGGCGGTGCTGGTTCTAGGACAGTCCCAATGTGTGTGCGCGAGTGTGTGTGTGGTGGGGGTTATGAAACTCGAGAGTCCTTTGTCTGCTTCACAGGGATTTTCCCTCTTCTAGCTGTGGGCAGAGTGGACCGGATTTATAGCCCCTTAGTTAAGGCAGCCAGGTAGCTTAGCCGTCGGTTATAGCTGCCCTCCCCCTAGGTCAAAAGTCGGTACGCTGTGCAGTCAAAAAGGCCAGAGCGTAGACCACCGTCAGCCTACTTTTGGGCTGGGTCCTGGGTCGGCTACTTTTGGGTTGGTACTAGGTTGGCTGTTGGGGGGTGCGGGGCAGACCACTCCCCTCTCGGGGGGGGGGGCGCGGCTTCAGCCGCCCCGCCCCACTCTTCCAGGTCCGGCCTGGCGGGAGCCGGGAGCCGAGAGCGCGGAGCCCGGAGAGGGCTGGAGAGCTAGAGTTCTATCGCGGCCAGGAAGTAGGCACGCTGGAGCCGGAGCCCCGCCAAAGAGGGAGCAGCGGCGCAGGTGACGCTGGGTGAGTGGTGGGGCGGACGGGGTGCAGCAACTCCGGCCTCCCGCACATGCTCGCTCTGGAGAGAACTTTCCGCGTCTAGAGGAACGGGATTGGGATGAGGAAGGGGTCCGCACTCTATGGAGCTCAGGCAAAACCTGAATAGCAAAGGGGCAGGGAAACTTACAGACGCACCAACACACACTCGTGCACAGACAGACCCATGCATTCGCTCAGGGCACGAACACACGCGCGCTCAGGAAAGGACAAGCAGAGCGAGATACCCTAGCAGCCCCAGAGGCACTGCCACCGGCCCGCGCGACCCCCGGAGAGATGGACGCTGAGTTTTCTTTTCTGCCGGAGGCTTAGGGAAAGGGGCCGCCCTGAGACGGCCGGCGGGGGCGGGCGGGGTTTGTCGCATCAGGCGGTTCCTGCTTCCCGGCCGCTTGCCTGCAGGTGAAGACCAAGACGTAAACAGGCGTTGAGCACGTGACTGCTTCGCAGCCCGGTGGGCAGTGCTCCCCTAACCCCGTCCAGGCAGGGATACTCTCTCATCCACTTCTCCCCCCGTCCTGGCATGCTTGCTTCGCCCTGTACAGGGCTTTATTCCATTCTCCACCTGGGATGATGATGAACTCTCTCACCCAGAATGGGAGCTCAACGCCCCTGGGGCTGGGGTGGTTCAGAAGGCCGGGAGAGTATCGCACCGGGTGGGGTTACTTGGACTCCTTGCCTTCCTGCTCAGTAACACATTCTCGGAACCGGCATCCTTGAAAGGTAGCCGAAGAGGCCCTTGATGGCCCCTGACAGCTGCCTGGTCTCACACACCCAGCTCCGGGAGCAGCTGTCTGTGGGTCCAATTCCCTTCACCTCTGACTTGCAGGACTGAGCACAAAAAGCCCACCCATGCCAGAGGAACAGTCTCCCCTGCCCCACACCCCTCGCCGCGGAGAGTCCCCGGGAGTAAAGATATCCTTAATCCCCGAGGGGAGTTTGCCTTCGCTAGAGGAGGACGGACCAGACCCCTCTCTCTCTCGGAAAACGAAGCGGGGGGCTGCTGCCCCAGGCCTCTCTCCCCCGCCGGCCCCCACCCTCATCCCCCACCCCTCACCCCGCCACACGCTGAGCCCAGCTGCTGCCTGAGCTTCTGGGCAGGCAGCCAGGAAGGGGAGGAGGCTCTCGGTGCCCCAGGAGGCAGGGATCAGGGCAAGGCCAGAGAAGGGGGTCTCCACTGGGGAGAGGGGCTCAGTCTGTCCTTACGAAGCTGAGGGGCTGGGGTGAGCCCGAGGGTGGCTGGGCTGTGTTTCCCTTTCCAGGGAAAAAGAAAGAAAAACAACCCTTTCCATGAAGCTAAAAATAGAGCTGAGAGCCGGCCAGGCTGTGGCCTGGAAGAGGGGGGGATGCTTCTTCCTGGGGCTGAGCCCAGTTCTGGCAGGCCTTGGCCCTGGGGGGGGGGGGGGCAGCAGAGAAGGGAGGGTGGCCTTGCCAGAGGATGTGGATGTCAGCTGACCTGAGCAGGTCACAGAGACCCCTCAGGGAAAGAGGGTAGTTTGTGAATGTGATGTAAGAAGTTGTCTGAGTGGCTGAACACCGCCGTCATGGCACGGAAGCGGGTTGGTTGGGAGACTAAGTGTATTTTAAGATTGTGACTGGATGCAAAGGACTTGAGAAAGTGCACGACAGGCTCGAAACACCAAGTCTTCTGTGAGTTGGCCCGAAGGATTATGGAATGAAGGAATATGGAACCACGTGATGGATGAGGCAGTGATTGTGGCTGCCTGAGACAGAATGTGGGAAAGGTCGTGTGGGTGTTGAGACTGTTGTTTTCGAGAGGGTAAAAATATTTGTGACCCTGAGAAAGACATTGGGATGTCTGCTGCGGAGCCCGTGTAGGTTTGAACCGTTCATTCTTGCGATGACTGGGGGGCCAGGTGCCCCCCGTCCCCTGCTTGAGCAGCAACCTTTCCCAGAGCAGATGACCCCAAGGTTAGGCGAGGGAGCCTGGAGCCATGCCAGGGGCAAGCCTGGGCTCGCGGCCTGAGGGCGCTGCGCCCGGGAAGAGAGCGGGATTGTTGGGGGGCTTTGGAGGTGTGTGTTGGGGGGCTGGTAGCTGAGAAGTAGCTGGAAGGGGCCGCCAGGTGGCGCCGCTTCTGAAAAACTCCTCGTGTGTGACCTCCAGCCTGCTGGGGGTGGGACCGACAGCCACCCAGCCAGTCCCTCAACTTGTGCCCGGGAGCCGGCCAGCGGAGAGGGACGGCTGACCCTCGGCCTCCTCCTGGCCCGGGAAGCCGGGGACTGGGGAGGGCAGCCTGGTCTGGAGGAGCGAGGGGGAGGGGCGGGCGCCTTGGCTCTTTGTGCTGGAACAATGGCCAGCTGCCGCCGCCGCCGCCGGCCCTCGGGCCCCGGCAGGGCTGGCCGATGACCCGCTCGACGAACCCCGAGCCCCCCTCCCCAGTCTCCCCACACGGACGCAGTGGCGGGGCCTCTCCGGGAGGGATCCTGGCCGCCGCCGCCGCCGCCGCCGCCGGCGTGCAGTCCCCCGCGTGCGCCCTGGCGGGCACGCGTGACGTGGGTCGCCTGCGCGTGTCCGCGCCCCGGGGCGGGGACGCCCCTCGGGCCCCTCCCCCGCTCCGCGCGCACCGCCCACTCGGGCCGGGCGGGGGCTGGACGGGGCCGGGGGCGCCGGCGAGGCGGAGGCGGGGCCGGGCCGGGCAGCTCCGAGTGGCCGCGCGCGGGCTGGAGCGGGCGGCGCGCCTGGGGAGTGCTGCTGGGGCGGCCCGGGGCTGAGCATGGAGCTGCGCGGCGGAGGTGAGGGGGCCGGGGCTCGGGGGCCCCAACTTGTAAGCGATGCGGTCTGGTGGGCAGGGGGCATTCCACAGACGCCCCCAGGCCGTGGAAGGAGCGGACAGTTGTGGGTGGGCGCGGGGGGCTCCGGGGCTTCCAGTCCCGGAAAGGGAACTCGTGATCCCAGGCTGGATCCCGCTTGACTGGTGTCTGGAGTTGGAAGTGTGTGTGTTGGGGGCACTTTCCCCAACTCTCCAACCCCCAACCCTGAGGTCAGAGAGTTGGGACCTGGGCCAGACTCACCTCGGGCCCTGGCGCGGCCCCAGGCTCCGGAACCCCAGCCCACTGCGGGGGTGGGGGGCGCAGGGGGCCTGTGTAGCACAGTGATAGGTCGGGGCGTGCTGGGGGGGGAACCGGGGGTTCGCTTTCCCCACAACCACAAACGCTTTTCTCAAAATGGAGCCGCTTGCCCCTCCTTCTCTCTTGGGCCTCAAGAGCGGGAGCCAGGCTGCCTAGGCCTGGCTTTCCAGACTCCGGGCCCTCAGAGCCCAGCTTCCCGTCTCTCTGGCTTTGGGGGCCCTTGCCTGCGTGGCTTCAGCGACCCTAACTCATGGGTCTGCCTCTAGTTCCTCGTGTCTGAGTCTCTTGGCCTCTTTGTCTCTTGACTTGTGGTGTCTGTCCGACTCCTGCGGCCCTTGCCCTTCCTTCTGGACCTCACTTTCCGTGTACCCTGGAGTGGGAAGTGTGAACAGGACAGTGCCAGCCCTTTCCCACTCTCCCCTCCATCCTGTGGAGCCATCTCTACCCCCGGGCCCGACCTTGGGGGTAATCTCAGCTCCTGGCTCATCTAGTTCGCAGTAACTCCTCCCTCGGGCTGGACTTGTGTGATTTCTCAGTCTTAACACTTAGGGACACTTAATGGAGGACAACATAGAAAGACCAGAATGGGTAACGAGGTCAGATACCACTGTGAGCTCACCTTTCCTCACACCTTTAAGTTTAAAAAGAAAAAGAAAAAAAAAAGAGGATTTTAAAAAGGGGGGAGGAACTTCCATCCACCCAGGTGGTCTTGAATATCCTCCAGGTCCCAACGCACCCCCAGAAATGCTCACTCATACAAGTTACTCCAAATGTGCCCTTCACACACCTTCCACACAGTAATTGGTGTAACTGTCCTGGCAGAAATGAAGACGTCCTACAGAGACACTGTCTCTCAGTCTATGAGAGGCTTGAAACAATGCACCCCAAAGAAGTGAGGCTTTCCCTAGGAATTTCATACTGAGAAAAGAAAATGGCTTCTTGAGGATGGTGACTTCAACCGACTTGGGACATAGACAGTGACCCCAAGTTTGGTGACATTCACACAAAAACTCACATATAGGTGGACAAACTGGTATTATCTGCCCAAACATTTTCTTGTCATAGAGTCACATTCAGACCCCATGGATTCATTTCTTACATATACATTAATAACTTTTGTGTACTTTTGCAGTAATAAAACTCACAGTCTTGTAAGACAGAAGGATTCACACATTCAGCTGGCTGTGGTGGCACAGGTTTAGAATCCTAGCCCTTTGAAAGCTGAGGCAAGAGGATCCATGAGTTTGAGGCCTGCCTGTGTTCATAGCACAGCCCTGTTTCAGTCATGTCCCCACATCTCTCTCTCTCACACACACACACACACACACACACACACACACACACACGTGTACGGATGTACTGACATCTGTCAAAACACGTCTACTCACTGCGTATTTTCATCCACATTTTCACAAATGCTGCTCATTTTTATGCTTCCACAGGTGTGCTCACACCCACAAGTAAATGCACACACTCTTGTGGAATTCTCTGTTCACTTCTTGGCCCCTGCTCCACATGATGACTTCAGCAGATGCCTAAGTCTTGGTCATCAGCAGCCTTGGGACTGGGCGGGAGTTCCGGGTTGGAGGCTTGCTGTCCCTTCCGGGAAGGAGCAAGACCGGGGAGGTGGAGCCATCTTACTTGAGATCTGACCAGAGGTGGTAAAATCCCATAGGGGTACTCTGAAGAGTAACTGAAGCAGGGAGATTTGTAAAGGTTGACACTTGGCTGGGGTCTGTGTAGGCTCCCTTAGTCCTGAGTGGATGGCGGAGCTAGGAGTTGTCATGGAAACAAGCATAACCAGCATCAACCTCTGGGAGGTAGGAGACCCTAGGGGGCACCTGTGGGTTCCCGAGACCTGTGAGCTTTCCAGTTTGGCCAGCTCCACCCTTGCCGCCTCCATGTCTGGGAGAAACTGAGGCCCAGCAGTGGGAAGCTGGACACTGCCTGGCTGTGGCTCTTTGTTCCCTAATTACCATTTGAGTTGGTGATTGCATCCCTGACGTGTCCTCTGCCCAAACAGCCCAGTAATGAGGCCACCTGTCCCAGGAGAGTAGGGGCCTGTACTGGGAGTAGTTAGGGATCTCTGCCCAGTCCGAGTCTTGGCCTTTATAGGGGATGCAGGTTAGGGCTTAAGACTGGGTCTTCCCTGCCAGGGACCTGCATAACCACCTGGGTCTCCTATTCCTTCATCATCTCTGGCCAAATTATTCCTTAGCCTTGTCCAGACTAGAGCTGGGTAGTGGTATAAGGCCCAGGGAAAACTGAGGTTCATGCCAGTTCCTGGAGTGGAAGCCTTGTTACTCTGTTGGGAGTGTGCTGTCTGGAGGAAGGGGTCAGGAGGCGGCCTGTAGGGGGAGAGAACTCAAGGTGCAGGGGCTCTGACACCAATGCCCTGCTCACAGGTTGCCCTGGAGGCCCCTGGCCAGGCCTGAGCCTCTGCCACCATGGCCATTGTGCACACACTACCAGTGCCATTGGAGCCCGCACGTGAGACAGCCACTGCCCCACAAGCTCCAGCCATGGGCAGCGTGAGCAGTCTTATCTCAGGCCGGCCCTGTCCCGGGGGATCTGCTCCTCCACGCCACCATGGTGTCCCTGGGCCCACCTTCTTCCGCCAGCAGGATGGGCTGCTACGGGGTGGCTACGAGGCACAGGAACCACTCTGCCCAGCTGTGCCACCCAGGAAGGCTGTCCCAGGCACCAGCTTTACCTATATCAATGAGGACTTCCGGACAGAGTCACCTCCCAGCCCGAGCAGTGATGTTGAAGATCCGAGAGAGCAGCGGGCGCACAATGCCCACCTCCGTGGGCCCCCACCAAAGCTTATCCCTGTCTCCGGGAAGCTGGAGAAGGTAAGGGCCAGCTCGTTTGGGAGGGTCTGGGTGGAATCAGGAGCCTCTTAGGGAAGCTAGAATTTGGAAGCATATATAGAACAAAAAATGTGGACTGGCTCAGGGAAATAGCAACCTGTTTGAGCCCCATTTTCTGTGTCTGTATAGTTAAGGTTATAGGCGAATCCTCGTAGGTTCCTGTTAGAATTAGTACTTGGCATAGTACCCAGAACCTTCCAGTGAACGATATTAGTTGCTTCAATTATTTTTTATTTTTTTGGTTTTTTGAGACAGGCTTTCTCTACATAGCCCTGGCTATCCTGGAACTCACTATGTAGACCAGGCTGGCCTCCAGATATCCGCCTGCTTCTGCCTCCTGAGTGCTGGGATTAAAGGCATTTGCTATTAAGTGCCTAGCCCATTGTTGCTATGACACAGATGTGAGTGTGTCTTTGGGCAAAGCCTTTAACTTTACTGAGGCCTCTATTTCCTCATTTTTTAATATGAGAAGAGGATAGTGTTTTGCTTGCATGGGTATTGCAATGATTAAAAATGAGCATTTTGGATTACTTAACATAAGTGACATTTAGAAGGCCTATTATTAGTGGGAGCGATTGTTTTTGACTTACAGGGATTGAGGACCCTGTGTGGGAAGGTGGAAAGTCTGACAGGGTTTTGAAAGATCAAGGTTTGGGGCTTGAGGAGATGGCTCAGTGGGTAGGATGTTTGCTGCCCAAGCGTGAGGGTCTGAGTTCAGATCCCTAGCATCCATGTAAAAAGCTGGGCATTATGGTACAGCACTTGGGCAGAGACACTCAGATCCCTGGGGTTTGCTGGCCAGTCAGACTAGCTGAATTGCTGAGCTCCAGAGACGGTATCAGAAATTAGGAGGGAAGTAACTGAGGAAGGCTCCTGACTTGGACATCTGGCCTCTACACACAGGCACCAGTGTGCACACATGCACATATTCATGTACACACATACATTATTAGCATTTTTGAAAGATCAAGCAAACAAGCTGGGCTTGGTATTTCACACCTATAACCCCACTTTTTTTTAAAAATTTATTTATTTATTATGTACACAGTATTCTGCCTGATGTGTCCCTGCAGGCCAGAAGAGGGCACCAGATCTCCTTACAGATGGTTGTGAGCCACCATGTGGTTGCTGGGAATTGAACTCAGGACCTCTGAAAAAGCACTCGGTGCTCTTAACCACTGAGCCATCTCTCCAGCCCAATCCCACTTCTTAAAAGGCAGAGAAGACTTTGCTTGTATTCAGGGCTAGCCCTAGGGGTACATAGTGAGTTCCAGGCCAGAGAGTAAAACCCTGCCTCAAACCAACAACAAAAATGGAAATTGAAAAAAAAGAAAAGAAAAAGGAAGTGATCATGCAGATCCTCCTCACTGTCACGTGGTACCTCATTTCAGAACATGGAGAAAATCCTGATCCGGCCAACAGCCTTCAAGCCAGTGCTACCCAAACCTCGGGGAGCACCGTCCCTACCTGGCTTCCTGGGTCCTCGAGCTGCTGGGCTATCTGGGAGTCAGGGCAGCCTGACACAGCTGTTTGGGGGGCCAGCCTCCTCTTCCTCGTCATCGTCTTCCTCCTCTGCTGCTGACAAACCCTTGTGGGCTGGTGGCTGCCCATCGGGAACACTGTCAGACTCTGGCCGGAATTCTTTATCCAGCTTGCCCACCTACAGCACCGGAGGTGCTGAGCCGACCACCAGCTCTCCAGGTGGGCACTTGCCCACCCACGGCCCTGGCCGAGGGGCGCTGCCTGGGCCAGCCCGAGGGGCTCCTACTGGGCCCTCCCACTCGGACAGTGGCCGATCCTCCTCCAGCAAAAGCACAGGTTCCTTGGGGGGCCGTGTAGCTGGGGGGCTCTTGGGCAGTGGTGCCCGGGCCTCCCCGGGCAGCAGTTCGGGTGGAGATCGCTCTCCGCCCCCTCCACCCCCTCCACCCCCTTCGGATGAGGCTTTGCTACACTGTGTCCTGGAAGGGAAGCTTCGAGACCGAGAGGCAGAGCTGCAGCAGCTTCGGGACAGTATGGATGAGAGTGAGGCTACCGTGTGTCAGGTGCGGCCCAAGGCAGTCCTGGGGTGGTGTGGTATAGCATCTGGAGGCCTAGGAACAATGCGTAGAGCATTGCTTTGGGGGAGGGAGAGGATGAAGGCCCACTGTGTGACACCCCCACCGGTCCTTAGCTTAACCTTCAAAGGAGTAAGGAGGCAGGGTTTGTGAATTGGATCGCTGGCTCGGAGCATCTGTTATACTTGAGCAAGTTACTTAACCTCACCAAACCCGTTTCCCTGTCTACATGGTTATAGTTCTGACTTCCTAGGCAGGTTATGAGATTAAATAAGGTGAAAGGTATAAAGTGCTTAGAGTAATGCCTGACACCTAGGAAATGATGCATCTGTGCTTGCTTTTACTGCTGGTAATATACTGAGTTTGTGTGCTCCGCCCTCCGTCAGCCCAGGCAGGGAGCCACCCATGCAGGGAGGCTGGAGCTCAGGATCTGGGGGGCATGAAGGTTTCTAGCCCGCCTTCTTTCTCTAGGCATTCGGAGCGCGGCAGAGGCACTGGCCACGAGAGCGGGAGGACTGTGCGGCCCAGGCGCAGCAGGCCACACAGCGTGTCCAGCGGGCCCAACAGCTGCTGCAACTGCAGGTGTTCCAGCTGCAGCAAGAGAAGCGCCAGTTGCAGGATGATTTTGCACAGCTGCTTCAGGAGCGAGAGCAGCTGGAGCGTCGCTGTGCTACCTTTGAGCGGGAGCAGCGGGAACTGGGGCCACGGCTGGAGGAGACCAAATGGGAGGTATGCAAGATCAGGTGCTGGGCAGGCTGGAGGGGTCACACTGGGCCACACTCTGCAGAGGGGTGGCTACCCTAGGGGGTCTGCCCTTCCACGTCTTTCTGGGTTGGGGTTTCCTTGTGCCTCTGTGTTGGAACTCCCTGGCCTGATCTGGTGCCAACAGAGCTAGTGGCATTCATTGCCTTCCCTATTAGGTGGGTACTGTTAACACCTCCATTTTATGAATGAGGAAACCTGAGTCTCAGGAAGGGCTGGAGCCTAGATTTTAGCAGGGGCTGGGCTGAGATATGAACCCAGACAGTTTGGTTTTGATGTCTGTTCTTACCCAAGATGCCCTTCACCTGGACATGTGGCCACTGTCCTGGACTTCCCCACTCCACCCCTGCAGTGCCTGCCACCCTCTCCAGGCCTAGGCAGTGCTTATACAACCCCTGGTATAAGGAAGGATACCCGCATTGAAGGGAAAAGATCTGGGTCTCTTTTTTCCTCTTGCCTCTTCCTAGAAGTATATCTAAGGATGCGTCACTAGGCTTGCATCCTGCTGCATCTCTACGTGTAAAATAGCGAGAGAGCATCTCCTCTCCTTCAGTGGTACCCAGTGCCCAACACCTGAGAGGCCCCCCTCACCATCCGTCCCTACGGCCTTTTACCCACAGGTATGCCAGAAATCTGGTGAGATCTCTCTGCTGAAGCAGCAACTGAAGGAATCTCAAGCAGAGCTGGTACAGAAGGGCAGCGAGCTGGTGGCGCTGCGGGTGGCCCTCCGAGAGGCCCGGGCTGCCTTGCGGGTCAGTGAGGGCCGAGCCAGGGGCCTGCAGGAGGCCGCCCGAGCCCGGGAGCTAGAGCTGGAGGCCTGCTCCCAGGAGCTACAGCGGTACCGCCAGGAGGCCGAGCGGCTCCGGGAGAAGGCTGGGCATTTGGATGCGGAGGCAGCAGGACTCCGGGAGCCCCCTGTGCCTCCAGCCACCACCGACCCTTTCCTCCTGGCAGAGAGCGATGAGGTGAAGGTGCAGCGGGCAGCAGCTGGGGCAGGAGGGAGCCTGCGGGCTCAGGTGGACCGCCTTCGTCAAGAGCTGCAGCGGGAGCAGCGGCGAGGGGACGAGCAGCGGGACAGCTTTGAGGGGGAGCGGCTGGCCTGGCAGGCAGAGAAGGAGCAGGTGATCCGCTACCAGAAGCAGCTGCAGCATAACTACATCCAGATGTACCGGCGTAACCGGCAGCTGGAGCAGGAACTGCAGCAGCTCAGTCTGGAGCTGGAGGCCCGGGAGCTCGCCGACTTGGGCCTGGCTGAACCAGCCCCCTGCATCTGTCTGGAGGAGATCACTGCCACCGAAATCTAGGCTTTGCAAGGGGCACAAGCCACAGGACCACCTGGGTCCCAGGATCCACTGAGCACTGCAGGACTCGCAGCCAAGAGGCCTCTGCCAAGCATTCAGGTGGCCTTGTGACTTGAAGGAGCAAGATCAGACCCCTTGAAGTCCCATTCACAGCCCCAGAGGCTCCTGCCCACGCCACCATTGCACTCCCCAGCGGTCAGTGCCACTGCCAGCTGTTTGTCCCCAGATGTCTGCCAGCCTACTCCAGCTGGGGAGAGAAAGGGGCTACCCCATCTCCACATTCTACCTGCCTAAAGCCAGAGAGAGCCAGATGGCACCAGCTGCTCCAGATGTGCCTGCCCCCAACATGCCCAGGTGGAGGGACAGGGCTAGGGCTGGGGTCTGATCCCCATGTCCCAGCTCTGCAAGCCTCTTCTGGACTGAGGGGGCTGAAGTCAGACCAAAGGAAGAACTCAGCAATGTCTTGTTTATTTGTGTTCGTGACCAAGCAGCCCCTCTGAATACCAGGTTTATGGCCTCCTTTTCACTTGTATATTTTTCACACTGTAAATTTCTTGTACAAACCCAAAGAAAAAATTTTAAAAAAAAGTTTGTTTTTAAAAAAGTATGCTGGATAAAGAACTGCAGGCAAACTTTTCTGACATCTGACTGGAACTTTGTCCCCTTTGCTGGCTGGCTACTCACCTGCCTCATGGAGTTCTTATGGGGGGGTGGGGGTGGATAGGAGCCTAATCCAGTAGAGCCAGAGGTCCTAGTGGACCACAACATGAGTCTTACTAAGGTCTGAGGAATTGGAAAAGCCTTCCACCCTGTCGTTTGTACTGAATACTGCTTGAGACTGGGGGATGGATGTAGTAACCTCCTTAAGGACTCTGAGTTTAAGCCTCTCAGAGTATGGGAAGCCAGGGGCATCATGAAAAGACCTCACACCACTTACAGGCTTCAGACTTGATTTTTCTCTGTCCCCTCACTGTGAAGTGGTCCAG
This sequence comes from Onychomys torridus, assembly GCF_903995425.1. Taxonomy (NCBI): domain Eukaryota; kingdom Metazoa; phylum Chordata; class Mammalia; order Rodentia; family Cricetidae; genus Onychomys; species Onychomys torridus. The sequence continues at coordinate 163,550,819 of NC_050443.1, forward strand.
GACCAGGGAATGCAAACACTAGAACCTTGTCCTTGGACATCCAGCTTTTCTTAAAACGCTGGAGACTTTGACAGCCCGGAGTAGATCACAGCCACAGTATGGTGCTCTCAACTGCCAGGCAGATAGGACAGAGGGGCCTCAGTATTGCAGGAAACCGGGGAGCAGCAGTAATCCTTAAGGTCAGTGGGAAGGGTCATGGGGATCCTTCAGAAGAGGTGAGAGTTTGGGGGTACTTGGAGGAGCCTGAAGTGCAGGGTTGAGAGCCTGCTCTAGTTCACTAGCCTCGGGGGAGGTAGCTGGGGTAGGGATTGGGGTACTGTCAAGGGGTCCATGGGCAGAGGAACTGTCATCAGGAAGGCTCTGGTCGTTAATGCCTAATGAGGCAGAGGATAAGGTCGGCAGGCCAGGTCCAGGAACCCTGACCACAAGCTCCATAGGCTCCCGAGCCTTGTTTCTATATGCTCTGCGGATGGTATCCACAGCTCGTTGGTGAGTCACCTGCTCCAGGCTTTCCCCATCCACTGCCACCAGCTCGAAGCCAGCCTGGCATGGAGATGGAAAAGTCAGCGCTCACATCATTCCCACCCACCACCCAACCTGAAGGCAGTGGCCTTTCACCTCTACTAGCTAGGACACTCCTCCCCCATCTGGGTGCTGGGGATGGACAATAGAACTTTTGTGCCTGGAGCTGTTGGGGGCAGGGTGGGGCATAGACAATGGCCCTTTGTCCCTTGGGACTTGAGGTGGAACAGGATGGGCCATTCTCAGGCCCAGGCTAGCATGAGGGGACAGATTCTTCTCTAGGCCTGCCCATCCTACTGGCCTGACCTCTCTGCCCCCAAGCCACCGCCCACGACCTGGTCTGAACATGCCTGGCTGGAAGACTAATGTGGACCGGCCCTGTACCCTTCAACCCTGGGCCTGGGAGGCTCCATGCTTCACCCACCTGCAGGGCCCCACATAGGAAAGCAGCACCTCCGGGGAAGATCTTCTCTATCTTCACCATGGGCTGCACCTTGGACTCGATGCCCCCAGAAATGCTGATGCCTGGGCAACGTCCAAAGCACAGTGATAGCCTTAGCCCAAACCTTGAGCTCCCAGGAGAAGCATGGACTCCCATGCCCCAAATCAGCCGTGACTTCTTCCCACCTCCAAACCTAGATTTCCTAACTACATACCTTAGTACTCAGATTCCTTCCCCGGCCCCCACAACTTCTCTCAGTGCCTCCTGGACTCACCCAAAGACTGCTTCATCTTGGATAGCGTGACGGTCCTCAGCTCTCCAGTGGAGGCTTTCCAGGTCGTCTCCTTGGTTGTCCCACCAATTCCATTCTCCAGGGGCCCTTGCCTAGCTCCCACCTTGGCCTCCTGCCCATCCAGAGGTCGTGGAAGCAGGGGCCTTGCCTTCCGAGGCCTGTGATAGCGCCCGTTGGCTGTGGTGGCATTGGTGATGGGTGCTGGGGAAGGGGAGCGAATGCGCCCAGGGGACTTGCCTCGCCCTCGGCTGCGGCTGCGGCTGCGGCTTTGACCTGGGGTCTGGCTCTGGTTCTGCTGAGTGCCCTCTTTGCTTGGGGGTTCTGTCAGTAGCCAGTTAGGCCTGGGAGGCCGGGGAGCCACAGGAGGTGGTTGGGGAGGAGGTGTACATGCGCTTCGTCGAGGAGAGAAGGCATCAACTGGTACATCTTGTAGAGGAGGGATTCCTTTATGGTGGTGGCCGGGGGCAGAGGCACTGAGGGAGACCTTAAGGCCCCCTAGCCTCTCCCTTATCTCTCCGTCGTCATCCTCTGAACAGCCATTCACTGGCAGCAAGTAGAAGCCTCCACGGCTGTCTGGGGAATAGGGTCAAGGTCAACTTGCTCTTTTTTTGTTGTTGCTGTTTTTTGTTTTTTCGAGACAGGGTTTCTCTGTGTAGTTTCGGTGCCTGTCCTGGAACTCACTCTGTAGACCAGGCTGGCCTCGAACTTACAGAGATCCGCCTGGCTCTGCCTCCCAAGTGCTGGGATTAAGGGCGTGCGCCACCACCGCCTGGTTCAACTTGCTCTTCTTGATCATCAACCCCGGGATAACCTTTCCAGACCCTGGTCCTTTCTGCTGTTGGTAGGGTTCCCGAGTGTGTGTAAACAAGGCCTGGATTTGCTCAGGTCCATTGTAAAGGGACACTGCCCACTGGGGCAGGTGGACGAACATGACCTATTACTAATAGTATCCTAGCACTTTGTATTGTAATACAGTTCTACCTTAGCATAGCCAAGAAACCAGATTTAAAAGTGTGTCATTTTAAAATGCCCTTTACAGGAGTGTGGATGTGATGATGATGGTCTGGAGGACATTTCCTTCCTGACTACAGTGATGCTGCTTGGAGGCAAGGATGGAAGGCCCGTTCTCCCAGTTCCAATGTCCCCAGGGCTACCCCTTCTCCCCAGGTTATGGGACTTTGACTGACCAGGCACAGGGGTGATGAGGTGACGCTTGGGTGGCGTGTCTTGCCTGGTTGGTCTCAAAGCAGAAGGCCGAACTGGTTAGAAGGGAGCATAGGTCGGACAGAGGTCAGGCCTCCTGCCAGACTCCCAGATAGGCCTGCCAGCTGGCTCAGCAGCGTGAACCACCCTCCACTCCCACCCGCAACTGGAGCTCAGGAGCCAGAAATCCTCCCCCAGCTGCTGACCTGCCCTGCTCTTGAGAGCCTCAAAAGCCTCCAACTCCACGGGCATCACCATGCTGTCGAAGCGGCCGAGGTCTGTGGGGGCCACCACACTCCTGGGGAAGGCAGGGATGGGGGGCATCAGCCCTAGGGTCCCTGGGTTTCTTGTCCCTCGCCCCCTCTCAAGTTACTCCCAACCTGATGTCCCTCAGCAGCAGCAGCTTCTCCGGCCTGTCCAGGATGGCCAGCAGGGGGCGCACCAGGTCCTCCACACCACCCTCATGGACGTACTGTGTATAAACACCACGGATGAGACAGAAGCAGCAACTCCAAAGCTGGATGCGGGGAGACACCAGGGCACACGGGGACCCTGGGGCCCATCCAGCCATCCTCACTCTAAGATAGGTTCACAAGATGGTATGTCAGTGACTTTGTGGATGCCTGTGACTGCAACAAATAGCAGCAGCAATCCTGGTGTCTGGACAGGCGGCGCCCTAAGCCTTTGACATACAATCTCTCATTTAGCAGCCACTCTGAGATGATTCCTGTTTTACGGAGGGAGGAACTGAGGCTCAGAATTTGCTCAAAGCCATACAGATAAAAAATGAGAAAAGGCTGGAACCCAAGACATCCAGCTTTTGCTTGCTCTGACACGGGACTCTCCCCCTACCCCTCGCCCAGGCAGAAGGAAGGAATGTGAGCCCCACACTAGGCTGTGGTCCTGGCTGTGCCCACCCTTTGTACAGAGCGAGAATGGCGAACTTGGGGAGCCGGTGGCTCCACAGAAAGCCTCTCTAGTCAGTCCCCTCTGCCTGGCACTGCCTGGATGCCACCAGCCCGGATGCCACACCCCATGGGTTCTGGAGACGGAATACTGGGAGCCAAGTTACTTGGGCAGCACAGCGCCCCCTGGTCGTGAAAGGGAGACAGCCTTTCTAACTAACCACGGATAGTTACCTCGTTTGGGCATAGAAACAGAATTAGCAGGCGCTCTGGTCATCTGAGTGAATCACCAATAAATATTTAGCAATAGATAAAAATTAAAGTGTGTGTGTGTGTGTGTGTGTGTGTGTGTGTGTGTCCCTAAACCACACACACAGTTACAGGGACTCATCAACAGTACGCTGCCATATATGTGCATGTCCCTCAAGTCCACAAGCATGAATTCAGCATCTACTGTTAGAGGCACAATGACAATAAGACCTTCTCCCAGAGCCTCGGGGACTCGAGTGGGAACAAGGGACAGATGAGCCTCACTCGGCAGTAACTGTAAACCACTGCAGTGGGACAACGTGGCTTTCAGAGAAGGCTGAGGTTTCAGAACCGGCCTCTCAGAAGCGGTGGGTACTCTCCACCAGCTCGTCCAGAGTGGATGCAAGGAGCAGCGTGGGAGCTGGGGAGGAAAATGTCCTAAGGGCCTGCAGAATAACAAGTAAATGAAGATCAAGGGCCACAAAGACCCTCCTACAGGGCTGCACAGGTTGACAGGTGCTATGTGACTAACACCCCCTGTGCTAGTCTATGCAGCTTCTAACTTGTATCAGCTGAGTGGTGGCCCAGGAAAGCTGGGGTTGGCGGGTTGAGATGTCACACTGTGGAAGTCCTAGAAGGTGGGAGAAAGCAGTTTGTTCTCTAGTCTGCCTCGTAAAGGAACTGAAAAACAGTAAGAGGGATGACTTGTAATTCTGGGCCTGGTGGATGTGGAAGGTGGCTCAGAGAGGAGACGGGAGCCAGGTTCAGGGCAGCACGTGGTGATCACGTTAGAGCTTTGCCTATCCCTCATCTCAGAAGGTTTAAGGTGGGGCACTGGTTTGGGTGCAGATCTTATGCAGAGCCTACAGGGTAAACAGAGCTATGGTGAAATGAAGTCCTGGTTTGCAGAGGTCAGGGAATGAAGGGATGAGGGGAAAGCGGCTGCCAAAGATACAGGTTCAGGGCCCCTCCTAGTGGCCAAAGCTCAGAGTTGCAAGCTCTCTGGAGCTAGACCACAAAGCCCACTTAATGTTCGGAACAGAGGGACAGAGTGTAGCCCAGAGCCCTTTATAGGACCCCCCATCTGCATCTGTTGTAAACCAGCCCTTGGTAAAGGGATGTGTGAACTACCCAATCTTAGGCTTTCAGTGATACTACAGGAGCACATACATGCATGCTATGCACAGACGAATGCATGTCAACACCAACCAATTACACCAGAGACATGCCAATGGACACATCGCAACAGTGCACACACAGCCCCATCATGAACCAGGTGAAGGCAGAAGTGATCTTCTAAAATGGCTCAGCTTGCCCACAATGTGCACTAATGCATGTTCCCTACAGGGAACCCACCACAGGACCCTTGGGGGCCCTGGGAGATTGACAGTAAAGGATGTTCTAGTTCTCCTGGAGCGGCGAGTAGCACTCCACAGCCTCCCCGACATTCAGGCCCAGGGAGCCCTCTAAAACTGACTCCCACAGACACTGGGACCCTCTGCAACTGGGCGAAGACAAAGGAAACAAAAGGGTGTAAGTATTGGGGGAGGATTGAGATGGGAGCCAAGGAACACCTGCCCCAGGAAGAAAAGGGGAGATGGGGGACAAGATAGGGGTTAGAGGGGTACAGTCAGTTGCCTGTGAACATTCTCCCCTCCCACTCATCATCTGTCTTCCTCATCTCCTCAGCTTAAATGTCAACTCCTCTGAGAGGCCTTCCCAGATCTCCTGGGTTACCCACATCTCTCTTTCACGGTGCTCTTCATGACTGGTCACTCGGGGAATTTAGATTCTAATTATTGTCTATCTTTTCTTCCTGCGTGGGAGCTTACTGACTGACCATTGGCCTCCCAGCAACAAGACCAGGAACTGGTCAATGGACAGTGGCCTGGAATGAGGGACGGGGCCTTGGGCAGAGACTTACCCGGGAGCAGTGCCGAGTGACTGCTAGTACCTCATCGTCCGTCAGCAGCCGCCGGGCCAGGTCCTGAATGAGGGGCCGTCGACTTTCCCAGGCCTGCACCTGCTCATCCACATTGGGCAGCTGGCCAGAGGGGCTTCCGGACCTGGCAGAGAGCAGGGCCCGGCCCCTCTCCCGTTCTGTGGGCCAGGGGTAAGAGGGTGTGATGAAGGTGACAAGAACTGTTAGGGTAAGGTAGAGTTTCTCTTGGCAGGGGTGAGGCTCCAAAGAGGCCAGCTGAGAGACTGAGCACCCTGGACAGAATCCCATTGTGACCCTGCCCCCCAACATGGCCTTTCCTAACAAACCACCATCAACAGAGAGCAAACCCCAGCTCCTCCTTCACCATCAGATTAATCTTCTCCCCACTGAAGCACAGGCTCCCTCACCTCCAAATCCCTTTAGGGGTCCCATCTCTGCCCCCTATCTTTTCTAGTAAGCTAACAAAGTTCTCTGCCTGATACCACAGGCTCAGCTCTGAAGGAGTTTTGTTCAAAGCCGATAAGCTGGCCCCAGCCTGCTCCCCCATTCCCCGACCTGTTGCTTTACTGTGGGGCCCTTGGGATATTGGATTTACCACGTCTCAGTCTCCAGGTGACAAACTTCTGCACAGGCCCCACGCTCCCGGCTGCAAAGAAGAAAGAGGTTCAGTTCAGCTGGAACCAGGGTTCCAGTTAGAAATAGTCAGGGTGGGTACAAGTGCCTTTGTGGGCCTTCAAGGTCAGGCCCAGTTAGGGACTTCATTCACGGGCAATGGGGGGAGAGGTCAGTGAAGGTGGTGGGCCAGATGAGGAGGCAGTATGAACACTGCTTATGGAAATTCATTTGGAAAGGAAGGCAGGAAAGAACCCCAAGGACAGAGCTTGGTGGTACCTACCTTGCAGAGACAGAGTGGGGAGGAGAAGCCTTGGAAACAGAGAGGGGAGGGGCCAGAGAGGTGGGCTGAGGACCGTGAGAAAACAACCCCGGAACTGTGAGAAGAGAAAGAGGTGAGGTGAGGGGTTGCCTCCACCTCTACTGGACGGTCACCCTGAGACCTCTGGATGCTCGGTTCTAAGGCGGAGCAACATCCAGCTTCTCGTCCTCTGCCTGCTTCCACCTACCCGATGCTGGCTCTCACTTCTGGAAGCGACACCCTGCTTATCTCCTGGTGACCGCCTCCATTCTCAGCTGGGCACATAGCCCAGGGTGAGCAGCAAAGTCACCTGTCTACCAGCTCTGGGAGCTCCTGTCTTGTTTTCCCCACTCACATCACAGTGGTTTGCTCAGCATGACAGATGACCCCAGGAGGCAGAGAGAGTCCTGACTGACCCCTTCAGCTGGGCTGTTTACAAATCTCCCTGTAGGTCAGGTATGGTGATGCATGCCTTTAATTCCAGCACTTGGGAGCCAGAGACAGGTGGATTTCTGTGAGTTCAAGGACACCCTGATCTACAAAGTGAGTTCCAGGACAGCCAGGGCTGTTACACAGAGAAACGCTGTCTTGAAAAACCAATAGTAATAATAATAATAATAATAATAATAATAATAATAATAATAATAAACAATCCCAAACAACAAAAACTCCCTCTGTCCAGGGTTGCTAAGGGACAATGGCCCTCTCACCTTCAAGTTGGCAAAGCCTTCTAAGGTGGAGGCACATGCCTGAGAGAGATATATCTGCTGGTATTGTTCCTTCAGATGGGCTAACGTCAGGGGCTGAGTCTAGAGGCACTCTAAAGCTAGCTGGACTTGAGTTTCTGTCCCGTGCAATTGTGAGTTTTACCCCATCCATGTTGGGTCTGGTCTCTGAGCCTCAACAGGGTTGACAGGCTTCTTGTGAAGGTCCTTAGGAAAACTACCCAGGGCTGGGGCTAGAACCCGGTGGTAGAGTGCTTGCCTAGCAGGCCTGGGGCCCAAAGGGTCAATCATCATGACTGATGGATGGGGACATGCGTCTGCCTGAGTCCCTTCCGTCTGAGCCCAGTCTGAGAAGTGGCTTTCCTGGGTTGGGTCTATGGAGCTCTGGATGTAGGGTGTGAAGCCAGGAGCCCTAGCAAAGGTGTCTTCCATTGCCACCACCACCCAAAACACGTGACTCCAGACTGAGCTCAGTCACTTCCTGCTGTGCCTCCAGTCTGTCGCTTCTCCTTTCTGAGAAGATGGATAGCAGTGGCCACCCGACTTCAGAGCACCTTCTAGGACCTAGACAAGGTGCTGGCTTACAGTCACTCATTCTCTGATTTTCTGTATGCCCAAAGAAAAGAGTTTTACAGATTTTTATTTTATTTATTTATTTATTTATTTATTTGAGACAGGGTTTCTCTGTGTTGCCCTGACTATCCTGGATCTCACTCTGTATAGACCAGGCTGACCTTGAACTCACAGAGATCCGCCTGGCTCTGCCTCCCCAATGCTGGGACTAAAGGCATGTACAACCATGCCTGGCAAGTAATCCTTCTGTTTTACTTGTGAGGGTGAATGGCAGGATAGGGTGAGATTTCAACCTACCAGATGGATTCCAGCACCTACCTTTCTCCAGGTCCAGGCGAGGGCGGACTTTGGTGGGGCTTCTACTGTCCAGTGTCCAGGCCTCTCTGTGCCCGTCCCCTGCTGGCCGCCCCTGCCGCCCTCCCTTGAAGAAGAGGTTCATCAGCGTCTTGGAGCGCTGCAAGGCCCTCTTCTCCCCGGGGGACCCTGACTTCTCCTTCTTCCGCTGTTTCTTCTCCTCTGTAGATATGAGGGAGCCCCCGGGGGGGCTGGAGGGTGGGCAGAAGAGAAAGAGGGGGCAGGGGGATAGGAAAGGGCAGAGAGAGGGAGGCAGACGGGGTCTGCAGCCATTCCAGAGTGGGAGTGGATGGAGTAGGGTCTTCTTCCTGCCTTCCACCTCTTCCCTACCACACAGCTCCAGGGACACAGGGAATCTACTGTGTGTCTATAACTAAACAGGTCCGGTCATTCCAGGCTGGAGAAATTGGAGTTAGGGCTGGTTTGGGGCCCAGAGCTTATCAGTTGGGGGCTGGGACTGAGGCTGGGTTTGGGGCCCAGGCCTGTTTAGGAAGAGAAGCCTAGAGCAGGATCTGTGGATATTCTGGGACTGGACCTGGGACTCAGCCTAGGCCCTGGGATTTGGGCAAAGGCAGATTTGGGGTTGCTTCTTGGTGTGTTAGGCAGGCTTTGTTTGAACTAGGGGCTATGGGGAAAGTGGGACCCTCCCAACATACCCCACAGTGTCAGGTGGCTCTGGGATCGGGTGATGGGAGGCCTCGGTCGGCTGAGGGCCAGCAGCAGAGCTGTCTTGGGCGACTCTGAAAGTGCAGAATCAAGGCGTCGGACGGAAGAGGGACCATCAGAGCGGATGGCTGTGTCCCTGAGGATGACGGTTGGCCGTACACTGCACCAAGTTTCCACACAGCTGCCCATATCAGGCTCAGTCTGCATGGCCGTGTCTGCCCGCCCCCAGCCTGGGCCATGGCCACCGGGCTCCTCAGGCCCTAGGCAGACATCCATGCGGTCAGAGGGCAGTGAGCCTGAGCTGCACGGGGCACTGGAGGCATAGGAGGAGACACTGGAGCCACTCTCTGAGGCCGGGGACAGCTGCTGCAGCACCCCACTGCTCACTGCAAGGGAGAGGAAGCAATGGTCGCTCAGGTGCCTGCCTCCTTCCCTGGGGGCCGGGCCATGCTCACACACTACCCTTGGGCTTTGGGGTGGGTCAGACTGTCATCTACATCAGGGAGCCCCGGGAAGTCACTTCTTTCCTCACCCACAGGGACTTCAGGCCTAGAAGACCCTGGCATTGAGTCTGGAGATCCTCAGTGAAGGTATAAACAGCTCTGGGCTGCGAGAAGGTCCCGAGGGCATCTTGGCCCCCCTCTTTCTTTTCCCAAGGAGTCCAGCCCCACCCTGGGCTCCTCCCTTTCATCTCTCAGGACTTACATCTGTCCAGCCAGCAGTACTCAGAAACCATCTCTTTGTAGGCAGGGTACCGGCCCGTCTCCTGGAGAAGCCAAGGTGGACATGGGAGGAGCAGGGGATGCCCGGACAAATTAGCGTGGGACAGGAGTAAACTTAGCAGGCTTCCTCCCCACCGCTCCATCCGGCTTACTTTCTAAACACGCTGATTTCCTTTGTAGCTCAGGCCTTGTCTCCTCCCTATGCTAATCACATGGCTAGCTTAGTCCTTTGTCACTGCCTGGGCGACTCTCCTCTGGCCTTGATACAAGCCCTTCCTCAATTACCCCACTCCCCTTCTGCTAATTTCCTGATAGCATTTGTCAAAATCTGATGCTCACTGTCCCCCAGGAGCAGAGAGGCCTTGTTGGCCTACCCTGATCTCTGTGCGGCTCAGCATCTGACCTCATAGGTGCTCAAAACTAGTGTTGAACAGCCAGTCAGGGTGGCTCTACCCTAGTGCCTGGGACCTGAGAAAGGAGGAGCTAGAGTTTGAGGCCAGGTGTGGCTATATAGGAAAACCTAGTCTGGGCTACCGAGTGAGATTCTACAACAACAACAACACACACACACACACTCACGCACGCACAGAGGCACAGAGTTAACAACTAAATCGGGGAAGAGCTGGAGTTAGGAGGAATGCTCGAGATAATTAGACAAGGGAGGATGTACGTGGGAGAGATGGCAATAGACATTAGGGGGTAGCCTATGAGGCGCTGGATGACAAGCCAGGAGAGAGAGGGTAGAGCAGGGAGCCTGGTGGACCCCAGGGAAGAGTGGGTCACCACCCCTGTGAGCAGATAAAGACCTTAAGTACGCGTGAGGGCCATGTGAATAATGGAACCAACCACCTCCTAGGAACCGCAATCTCTGCTGTAGCCCAGTCTTTTTGCCTTGTACCCCAGGGATCCACACAGCTGAGGTCTTGCACACAGCTATAGCTCCTACTCCATACATTAGTTGTCATCTTGAGGCCTTCCCCCACGCCCAAGGAGAGCTATGATGTTAGAAATATGGGGAGCCAGACCAGAGCCAGGCCAGGCCACTGAGCAGCTGAGTAACAACTGACTGCTGTGTCTCTAAGCCTCAGTTCCCTCGTTTGCCAAATGGGCACGAAAAGAGTTTCTGCTCTCTCTTTGAGCTGCCACTAGGGCAGGGTAAGCAGTCTACTTAAGAGCTGGGGTGTTCTGGGAAGTTCCAGACCTAGTCTGTCCACTCCCTGTGGGAGAC